>NW_015167164.1:66671-66795 GCF_001447785.1 Gekko japonicus
GCTTTTGCACCACATGACAAAATTGGTGCTTTGCTGAGGGTTTCCCTCCAGCATATCATCAGCACCATGAATCAGGGGGATTGCACAAACACACACAGAGATACCACCACACTCCTGAAAGGCA
>NW_015167164.1:68389-84344 GCF_001447785.1 Gekko japonicus
ACGGCGCTTCCCAGATGTTGCGGTGTGATCGCGCCGGTTTGAACCGCCCCCGAACTGTCCCGCTCCCGGACCAAATAGGTAAGTGTGAACGGGGCCTATGTGTCCCACCTAATAAGAAGAAGAAGGAGAAGGAGAAGAAGAGAAGAGATTGGATTTATACCCCGCCCTTCACTACCCAAAGGTGTCTCAGAGTGGCTTACAAACTCCTTTCCCCTCCGCTCCCCACAACAGACACCCTGTGAGGTAGGTGGGGCTGAGAGAGCTCTTGACAGAAACTGCTCTTTTTCAACAACAGCTCTTATCAGAGCTACGGCTTTCCCAAGGTCATCCAGCCAGGTGCAAGTGGAGGAGTGGGGAATCAAACCCGGTTCTCCAAGATTAGAGTCCGTGCACTTAACCACTACACCAAACTGGCTCTCAACTGATGGACTTTCCCAGAATACTATGTTGATGTCTGGAAATGTGCTTCCTCCTCTCCTGATATTGTTATGTTCCACCCTCAAAGCCTACTAAGTGGTCCAAGGATGCCACTGGGACCTGGGGTCCCCTGGAATTACAACTCCAGACTACAGAGATCAATTCCCCTAGAGAAAATGGATGCTTTGGAGGGTGGACACTATGACACTGTACCCCACTGAAGTCCGTGTCCACCCCAGGCTCCACCCCCAAATCTGCAGGAGTTTCCGAACCTGGAGCTGGCAACCCTAACCCCCACCCCCTGCTGGTGTCTGGTGGGGCTGGCAGCCCTACAACATGCCATCAGTTAAGAGGGGGAAGTCTGGTAGCTTTTCACATAGGGCTTTCTTGATCATAGCCTCTAACTTCTGGAATGGGCTACTAGTTGATGTTTACATGATCTCTTCATCACAAGCTTTCAGAAAGACAGTCAAAAGGATTTTATGCCAACCTCCAGCTGGGGCCTGGACATCCAAGGTGGGCCTCAGAGCACACGTAATAAAGTTGAGTGCAGCCTGTTGGCATAAGGCCTCACTGAATATAAAACTTCAACCCCAAATTCAACAGAAAGCAAAATCAGCGGGCTCTATACTAATTACAGAAATTGCTATGCCCCAGTGTAGAGTTGCCAGGTGCCCCCTGGCCACCAGCAGAGGATGGAGGGTTAGGGTCACCAGATCCAGGTTAGGAAACTTCTAGAGATTTGGGGGTGGAGCCTGGGGAGGACAGGGACCTCAGTGGGGCACAATGCCACAGGGTCCACCTCCAAAGCATCCATTTTCTCCAACCGAACTGATCTCTGTAGTCTGAGATGAGCTGTGATTCCAGGGGGATCCCCAGGTCCCACCTGGAGGCTACCATCCATACCCCAGTGTGGTGAAGGGGTTAGCGTATTGGACTAGGATCTGAGAGACTCGGATTTGAAAGCAGTTGACAAACTTAACACTCAATATAACACGATACAAAACAGGCAACATTTACTCATCCCTGCAGTCACTCATCATCCAGTACATTGTTCTGTGCTTTTAGGGATGCCAGGTCCCCTTGCTGTGCTGACAGAGGGATTTGGGGGGTGTTCCAAGACATCCTCGATATGATGACATCACCCAGAAGTGATGTTATTGTGTTGGCAATGCTCTGGTTTGAGGGCAAAACTCTATGGTTTTAGGCCAAATTTTATTATTTTGCATATTACAGTTCCCCGGTTGAGACTGTAATTTTGATAATTTGGCGTCTCTTTGTATTTATTTATTTAGGCCAAATTTACCAGAGTTTTGTCCTCAAACCACAGCATCCCACTTGACATCCCCAATGTCATGATGCCACTTCTGGGTGATGTGCTTTTGCACCACATGACAAAATTGGTGCTTTGCTGAGGGTTTCCCTCCAGCATATCATCAGCACCATGAATCAGGGGGATTGCACAAACACACACAGAGATACCACCACACTCCTCAGCATCCCGCTTGACATCCCCAATGTCATGATGCCACTTCTGGGTGATGTCATCATGGCGGGAATGTTGCGCAGAGACATGGCCGTTTGGGGTTGGGGTGAAGCCCCAAAACTGGGGGAACCCCCACCGAGACCTGGGCGCTAGCAACCCTATGTGCCTTTGCACCACATGACAAAATTTGTGCTTTGCTGAGGGTTTCCCCCCAGCATATCCTCAGCACCATGAATCAGGGGGATTGCAGAAACACACACAGAGATACCACCACACTCCTGAAAGGCAGCTTGGTAGTGGCTGTTTCATGCCATGGTATTTCTACAAGTATTATTTGGAATTAACTGTCTCAGACATGTAGCCTGATTTATGTTTAATAACAGTGAAACTAAATTTTTTAGAGGAAAAAATACTTCACTAGGAATCCATCTTTAAACCTCCAGCTGGGACCTAGACTAGATTATAAACCACTCTGAGACTCCCTTGGGTAGTAAAGGGCGGGGTATAAATCCAATCTCTTCTTCTTCTAAACAGGGCCTCATGGGCAACTTCCACACTCTTGGTTTTGTGCCTTAAGGTACAATATGAATTGTGAGAACCAGTATTATATTACTATTATATTACAATAAATGTGTCGCTGTTGTGGACTGAACTCGCAGTTCTTTCTGCCTTTCTGTTACGGTTGCCAGCCTCCAGGTGGTGGCTGGAGATCTCCTGCTATTACAATTGATCCAGGGCCTCATGGGCAACTTCCACATTCCTGGTTTTGTGCCTTAAGGTACAATTAGAATTATGAGAACTAGTATCAGAAAATACTATTATATTATAATAAATGTGTTGCTGTTGTGGACTGAACCTGCAGTTCTTTCTGCCTTTCTGTTAGGGTTGCCAGCCTCCAGGTGGTGGCTGGAGATCTCCTGCTATTACAATTGATCTCCAGGCTACAGAGATCAGTTCACCCGGAGAAAATGGCCCCTTTAGAAGATGGATTCTATAGCATTATACTGCACTGAAGCCCCCCCTCAAACTCTGCCCTCCTCAGGCTCCACCCCCCCAAAAAAAATCTCCAGGTACTTCCCAACCTGCAGCTGGCAACCCTACTTTCTGTACAAGGGATCAGGACTAAGGCAGGAAAGGCAGAGGAGCTGTAACCAGTGTGATATAGATTGGGATCGTTGAATGGAGTTACCTGAAATCCAACAAAACGCTTGTGTGGGGTTTTTAATGAATTAAAGACCAGACGTGGCTAAGAAATCAGGGAATAAATGTCTAAGATTCCCCGTACATTCACCTTTACTAGTACCACTGCCATTGTTTCCAGTTTTGCTTCTGTGCCATCTTTTATGATTTGTGCCACTACATAGGTGGAAGCTTTTATACCTACCCAGACTAGGGTGGGAGCAACTGTGAAGGCAGAAGCAGAAATGCAAACAGAGGTATGCATACATGTAAAGGGCATGTTTTACTAATGGTTCAACAGGCACAATATTTTCTAATCACAAGAAAAAAACACTACTGGATTAGACAAAAAAAACCCTAACCTGGTTCATCAGCTCCAAATGAAACCAATTTAGACGGCTCCATGGAGGACAGGTCTATCAGTGGCTACTAGCCATGGTGACTAAAGGGAACCTCCACATTCAGAATCTATAAACCTCTAAATCCCAGAGCCAGGAGGCAATATCAGGGGAAGGCCTCAGCCTCTATGCCCTGTTATTGGCCCTCCAGAGGAACTGGTTGGCCACTGCATGAGACAGGATGAAGGTCATCCAGCCAGGTGCAAGTGGAGGAGTGGGGAATCAAACCCGGTTCTCCAAGATTAGAGTCCGTGCACTTAACCACTACACCAAACTGGCTCTCAACTGATGGACTTTCCCAGAATACTATGTTGATGTCTGGAAATGTGCTTCCTCCTCTCCTGATATTGTTATGTTCCACCCTCAAAGCCTACTAAGTGGTCCAAGGATGCCACTGGCACCTGGGGTCCCCTGAAATGACAACTCCAGACTACAGAGATCAATTCTCCTAGAGAAAACGGATGCTTTGGAGGGTGGATACTATGACACTGTACCCCACTGAAGTCCCTGTCCACCCCAGGCTCCATTGCCAATTCTGCAGGGGTTTCCCAAACTGGAGCTGGCAACCCTAACCCCCACCTCCTGCCGGTGTCTGGTGGGGCTGGCAGGCCTACAGCGTGCCATCAGTTAAGAGGGGGATATCTGGTAGCTTTTCACATAGGGCTTTCTTGATCATAGCCTCTAACTTCTGGAATGGGCTACTAGTTGATGTTTACATGATCTCTTAATCACAAGCTTTCAGAAAGACAGTCAAAAGGATTTTCATTTTGCTGTTCTTCTCCTAATGGGATGCCCCAGAGTTTTCTGTGTTAGGGTTCTCATATGGGCTTTGCCCAGTTAGTTACCTTGAAGGATTGTGAAATTTGTATTTGATGGCATCCAAGATGTAGTTTGAATTTATATTATGTTGTTTTGGTTGCTCATCCCAACTAGAGGTGTGCAAAAAAACAAAAACAAAAATTCAGCCCATTTGGATTCGGCCAAATCGGGCAGAATCAATTTCGGCTGTCAGTTTCGTCAGTAGGAGCCAATTGGGGAGTCTTTCGGCCAGCCGAATGTCAATTTCAGCCCCATTATATCCTATGGGCCATTGCAGTCAATGGCAAAAACATAGGGTATATTCTGGGGGGTGGAGGGAAGGGGGCTTGAGGGAGAGACTCCAAACTCGCAGAGTAGCTGTTGGAGCCTCTCCCCAAAATACCAACCAAGTGTCAAGAGCATTGGAACAGGGGGTCCAATTCTTCAGGCCCTCAAACAGGTTGCCCCTATCCCCTCTCCCCTCCATTGTTCTCTATAGTGGGGGGGAAGTTACTTTTTCCCACCTTAGAAAACAATGGAGGTGATACGGGCAACCTGTTTGGGGGCCCGTAGTATTGGACCCCCTGGTCCAATGTTCTTGAAACTTGGTTGGTATCTTGGGGAGAGGCTCCAGCAGCTACCCTGCGGGTTTGGAGCCTCTCCCTTAAACCCCCTCCCCTCCGGCCCCCAGAATATACCCTATGTTTTCACCATTGACTTCAATGGCCCATAGGATATAATGGGGCTGATTCAGATCAAAGAATCTGAATCAGCCTGCAGCAGCCCAATGGGCCATTTTCGGGGGTGCATTCAGTTCAGAGGAACCGAATGCACATCCCTAATCTGAGAGAGGTGTTGTACTACTAAGGAAAGGCAGGACATCAGTGTTCTAAAATAAATACTTTCAGCAATGTTCCTTTGAAAGTCCATGAATTCCTGAATGTAGCCACGAGAATCCCTGACCTGGATAGCCCAGGCTAACCTGATCTTGGCAGATCTTGGAAGCTAAGCAGGGTCAGTCTTGGCTAGCATTTGGATGAGAGACTTCCAAGGAAAGCCAGGGTTGTGAAGGGAAGCCAGGCAATGGAAAACCACCTCTGAAGGTCTCTTGCCTCGACAACCTCACACACGGGTCCCATCACCAGTCTCAAGGAGGAGGGAAAAAAAATATTTATTTACTAGTGAGCCAGGGGAGGGAGGCAACAGGCAAAGAATGACAATTTGATTTAGTTTAACCTTACGGCAAATGAACATTCAAGTTGGTTTAAAGGCCAAGTTTAACCTTGTCGCAAATGAACATTCAAGTTGGTTTAAAGGCCACTGGAGATCTTTCTGCATCAAGGAAGTGGGATTTCTGGCTCCTGCTTTCAGAACTGTGATGCGGACCGTCCTATCATTTTCCCTCTCCCAACTATTTATGGATTCCTTTCCCCATCACAATCTGGGCTTCTAAGTAGCTTTCTGCCAAAATAAACCCTGATGATTAAGCTAACTGCTTTCCAAGGCTCAAGGCTTATACCTCCCCTATTTACAGTTCCAGAAATAACTCTAGGAAATAAAATCAAATCTAAACCTCAAATAAGCAGGGATATGTTAGAAAAGAAGGGAATTTCCAGCACTTGCTCCTGACCACAGAGTGGGTAAAAATCTGAGATTAAACAGATTCTGTACAATTTAATTTGGATGTTAAAATGTTTCAGCAACAAGTTTCCTATTTTTTTTAAAAAAAAATCATTTTAAAAGAAATGCAAAAATCGATCTTTTAAAAGTGAATGTCTTGTGAATTCATACTTCTGCTTTCTACTGACTTGGGCAATTGGTCCATCACAGTCAATATTGTGCACTCTGACTGGCGGCTGCTTGACAACATCTCAGGTAGAGAGGCCTTTCACATCACCTGATGCCTGGTCCTTTTAGCTGCAGGTGGCGTGGACTGAATTTGGGACTTTTTGCATACAAAGCCAATGCTCTACAACTAAGCTGCAGCCCAACACGAATCTTCAAGAACATATGAAAAGACGTTTTTCCATGTTGCTCACAGGTTGTTGGGTGGATAAAATGAGGGAAGAAGAACAAACATGTCTCCCTGAGATCTTTGAAAAAAGGGTGGGATTAAAAAAATCAAACAAAAAAAATGCATCTCATGAGAACGCAGATTTGCCACATAACTATTCCCTGTCCTTTTTCTGAGGTGAAATTATGGTCTCATGAAAAGAGAAAACAACTTCACACATTAGACTGATGCAGTACAGCATTGCCTGTGCAGTTAAGACTACTTCACAAATTGGACTGACTGTTCCCTGGAAGGCCAGATAATGAAACTGAAGCTCAAATACTTTGGCCACCAAATGAGAAGGGAGCACTCCCTGGAGAAGACCCTGATGCTGGGAAAGATTGAAGGTCAAAGAAGATGGGGACGGCAAAGGATGAGATGGTTAGACAGTGTCATCGATGCAACGAACATGAAATTGAGCCAACTTCAGAGGACGGCGGAAGACAGGAGGGCCTGGCGGGAGATGATCCATGGGGTCGCGAAGAGTCGGACTCGACTGTGCGACTGAACAACAACAAGTACAGCATTGCCTGTGCAGTTAAGACTACCATGGCTTAACTTTTGTCTCCATTGAGCAAACAGGGAAGTATTTATACAGCTGCCTCAACAAACATCCAGTCCTCACTGTTTTACTCCACGGCCACACATTACCACATGTACCATGTTTGCCGTACATGTGCATTTCACTTTCGATGCCAGGAGGGTAGGCTTCATAAGAATCACTGCCAGCATCTCCCTGACTAATAACAAGGCTTATATTTGTTTCCTCTACCACCACATCCTTACTGATAATCAGACACATCTTTCTTGGAGTTACAGCCTTTGACGCCACTGTGGCCACACACACATAGTCAGCACTGCAAAAAAAAAAAAAAAAGTTGCCCCCCCTTTCTCTAAAAGCATTTTATTTCTTCTGCCAAAGAAAAAGGCTTGAATTTTTGTCACAACGGTACTGCAAGGGCTTCTGAGAACATCCTGACCACTAAGGACATCCAAGAAACATTAGAACATTAACAAGTCATCACTTCCATAAAGAGAATGGAAACATTAGTTGCTGTAGTTTTTCCGGGATTGTGGCCGTGGTCTTGGCATTGTAGAACCTGACGTTTCACCAGTAACTGTGACTGGCATCCTCAGAGGTATAACACAGAAAGATGGAGTACTCTCTGTGTCGAGGTGAATGGAAACAGCTGTGCAATATTTAGTTGTCATTTGGCAACCAGCATTTCAAAGGCACTAGCTTGCTGGCATCTGCAAAGTCTAAAGCTCTGGGGGGGGGTTGGGGGGGATTTCCCATCCTTCTTTAAGGAAAATACATAAGTTTCCCAACTATGCATTTCCCCCAGAAGTCAAACATGGAGGTAGAGGATACATGTAGGGAAGAACTGGTGCTGGGATGGCACTGCTTAACCCTTTCATTGCCCAGATTCTCAGCTACAAATGCAGATATGGGGGCAGTTTGGACACTGGCGATGACACTGCCTCCCTCCCTCTAGAAAGATACATCCCATGTCCTACTTCCTCACAGTAGTGGAACAAGACAAGCATGGTGCGTGTGCGTGTGTCCCCACCACCACCATTACAGGGAATAAAAGCTGTAGGAGGACAATTTCTATTAGGGAAACAGTACAAGGGGAATTAGTTTTAAAAACCATTCTCCCATGTGGCAGCCCTGATCTAAATAGAGCCTCTGTTCAGCAAACACAGCTGAACTGATGACTTCTGGCATACAGCTTTTCCTCCTAACCCTACAGCAGCTTCTGCATTGGATCCACTGATCTGTCAGAGTAAGGAGATGATGGTCACAGGTAGGGCTGCCACTTATCCAGTACTGTTGAGGGACCTCCCTCTCCCCCAGCCTTACTGTGGGGAAAAAATGGAGTGGACAGCACTGGGAAATCAATTCCTGTTTCAAAACATGCCATGGTGTTATGATGCTTTAGGAATTTCAAAAATCTCTTAGTAAAACCATAGAGATGCTTTAAATTTGGAGTGTCATGACGTCACTTCCTGTTTCAAAACCGGAAGTGACTTCCAAGAAGTCTCTATCCCCACCCTCCGTGATCCCACACAGGTCTTCCCAACTTTCTGCTAACCACTGCTGTCCCTTTCAACCCTGGGAAAGTTGATTGCCATGTTCACAGGACCTGTGTGAAGTGACATGGCCAGCCCAGTGTTTGGGGTGGCCTAGGTGAACTATTATTTTGGTTCCCTTCCCCATTAGGGTTTCCATTCCAGGCTGAGAAATTCCTGGAGATCTCGGGGTGGAGTTGGGGAAGACACAGTATGGGGAGGAGAGGGACCTCAGGAGTGTATGATGCCATTTATTTCACTCACACACCCCAAAGTAGCCATTTTCTTGAGGGGAACTGATCTCTGTCACCTGGAGATCCGTGGTAAATCTGCAAGATCTCCGGGCCCCACCCGAAGCATACTCCCATTGAATAGAGAGAAAAGTAAGAAGGACAATATGAATGTTTTACTCACTGGGCAGTCATAATGAACAATATAAAAACAAAAGCGGACAAACTCTTCAATAGCCCTCCACCGTGTTCCATCATGGCACCTATAGAAGATCAGAGTCAACAGATACAAAAATTCCAGAACTGAGGTGATTCCAAGCTTCCCTCCAACCAAGCTGAGGAGACTCCTCCTCTCACCTTTTAGCATCCCTCAAAATCTGTCACCCTAGGTGATCCCCCTTGGTTTGCCTAGTGGTGAGACCAGCCCTGTTGTAGCGAAAGGGGATGAAACTGCCTACCCTGCTTCTTCAATCTATTTCCAGGGTACTCCACAAAACCAAATCCCACAATACTGCACTGTTCTTCATTTGGGGCATCTTGATCTGGATATTCTGCTTTGAACTCATATTCATTTCTCTCTAGCCTACCACCCAACATTTTCATCGAACTATTCCTCAAGGCCATGTTGAGAAAGCACTCTCCATAGCTCCCTTGGGGGCTTGAGAGTGTGACTTTGCTGAAACATGGCACATGGCTACACAAATTAATCACCACTCTATTAAGTCACCAAGTGTAATCCTGACAGTGATGGCAAAGGCTTAGGTCCCCTTCTCCGTGATCTCTTTCCTCTTCTCCTCCTCCCTTCCTCTTTGCTTTGGTTCCATTGACAGCCAATTTCTTGGAGAGTTACTCTTGGTTGCATTGTGTCACCTCCTAATGGAATTCAAAGCTTTAATTCAGAGAGTGGCCACTCTTGACCTCTGACCACCCTGCCACCCACTCTGCCATCCCCTTCTTTCTCTGTCACCATGGAAATGATTAGCAGAGCTAAGAAAATGGGAGCAAGTGAAGTCTAAAGCTTTTCACAAAACCCTAGAGAGAAAGATGAATGAAACTCATTCATCACAGAGTGAGAGACCCAGAGAGAAATACTGCTGGAAAAGCAAGCCACAACAGAGAGGGAGAGCAAGGGAGAAAGAGCCAGAGAGGAGCGAATGGGGGAGAGATAAAGGGTTACCTCATGCAGGAAGTTATGTGATTTGGAAAACACAGAACATAAGATGGGACATGCTCCAGTTTCCAAAATGAGGGTTTCAGCAAAGGTGTTGCAAGTCCCCACAAATTAGAGAACATGTGTGTGTGTTGGTTTAATTTTGTTTTCATGTGCTGCCACAAGGCTTCCGTTTCACCAATTTGCAGTCCTGATCTTCCCAGTTTCTTTCTTTTTTTTAAATGCATTTTTTGTGCCACTTCTACAATATTACAATTTTGCAATCCAATACATGACACTTCTCAGTTTTATGTCACACTGGCAATTGGCACAAAGAGCAAGCATTAATTTACAGGAGTAATTACATTTCATTAATATGGTCAGAAAAAGACAAATGAGTTTCATTGAATTTCATGGGAAGAGTCCGTGTCAAAAATTATCAAGGCAAAATGGTATGCATGGTCATTGAATTCAGTAATCCTGGCATATGAGCAATATGGACATCTTGCAGCTTTGCTTTCACATACAAATCACAGTTTACAACCTGCAGAGCAAGTATATGCATGTGCAATGTTGTTAATATCCATTTTAAAACAATTCTGGCCCTGACATGGATAGCCCAGGCAAGTCCGATCTCCTCAGAAGCTAAGCAGGACTGACTCTGGCAAGTACTTGTTTGGGAGACTGCCTTGGAATACCAGAGATGGGAGGCAGGGGCAGGCTTTATTAACATAAGAACATCAGAACATAAGAGACGCCAATGTTGGATCAAGCCAAAGGCCCATCTAGTCCAACACTCTGTCACACAGTGGCCAAAAAAACCAGGTGCCATCAGGAGGTCCACCAGTGGGGCCACCTCTCTGAATATTATCCACCTCTCTTATTCAGCCACCTCTCTGAATACTATCCAGGCCCCCAGTAGGGGTCAGTCACCTGAGGTCAATGTGACTTCCAGATGCACACACACTCACACACACACACCAATTCTGAACACTTGGTGAGCATTTTTGAGGGCACTGCTCACAATCTGCAAACCATTTACAATTTGAACAGAGAAGTGATTACACATCTCTGACAGCTTCTGTTTCTTCTCCGAGTAAAGCCTACAGTCCTTCAGCAGTACAGAAAAGATTCTGACACCTTTCGGTACATACACATTGAATTCTGACCTTGTTACAGATATATCATCTATTTATTTGCAGCCACAGGGATTCAGCTGCATTCCTGGCATCTTAAATCCCATGTTGCTCATATTGCAGACCCACAGCCAGAATTCAGTATGATTAAAAGGGTCACTACTTGCTTCGTATGTGACTGAGGGAGTCAAGTCACATATGTTTGCCCAGCAATCACATTCATGTCAAAGTATGCAACTTGCCTATGAGTGAAAAAAATACCAGTCTTCCATTCACAACCTGAAGCCTGGCAACCCGGGAAGAGTACAAGGAGGCCAGAGGAAGGGATTCCCAGGCATCCCAAACAGAAACTATTTGCACATTTTCTTTTATATCTCCAGAACAGAAAGCTGGGGATTCGAGAAGGGGGCATGGCTTATTTCTAAGGGGGCACTGCTTCCACATGCCCCTCTTTTAGCCACATTACAAACTAAGTCATTTATGAGCTTTGGTGGCATTACTAGAGAAGAGGGATATTTTGTATCGAAATTACTCAGGAAAGTCTCTGCTGACGTATTAGCCATCTCCTTTCTAGCGCGCAAACACCAGAAAGTTCTTTCAAGTGCAGCTTTGTCTCTGTTCTCTGTGCAGTCTGCCCATCTACTCTGCAAAAGGAATGAGTGTGAAATTTCTGTTCCAGCCATTCCCTTTAGTCTATTTCAATTCCAGCACTTAGACTTGAACTTTTCACTGAGTTATTGTTGAGATGTTGGGTGAATGGAATTTGGGATTCACAGGTGAGCCTTCACTGCCCCCCCCCATAAAGATACTAATGTTTTAAACTGAGTTCTGAATATACTTCAACACCATTGTGGTTCAATTATATTTTGAAGGCATAAGGACCCAGATTAATGCAGAATGGTCATTTTGGAGGCATATTCATGTGCACCTACAGAATGGACTGCACAATTGCAATGGAAACTGAGAGTTTCCTCAAACACATCTCTTATGTATTTACTTACAAAGTGCACCAGCATGCATGACACTTCAGAAGAAGAAGAAGAAGAAGAAGAAGAGAAGAGATTGGATTTATACCCCGCCCTTCACTTGGAGTCTCAGAGCGGCTTACAAACTCCTTTCCCTTCCCCTCCCCACAACAGACACCCTGTGAGGTGGGTGGGGCTGAGAGAACTCTGACACAAACTGCTCTGTTTCAAGGACAGCTGTGCCAGAGCTTGTGACTGACCCAAGGTCACATCAGCAGGTGCAAGTGGAGGAGTGGGGAATCAAACCCGGTTCTCCCAGATTAGATTAGAGTCCGCACACTTCATCTACTCTGCAAAAGGAATGAGTGTGAAATTTCTGTTCCAGCCATTCCCTTTAGTCTATTTCAATTCCAGCACTTAGACTTGAACTTTTCACTGAGTTATTGTTGAGATGTTGGGTGAATGGAATTTGGGATTCACAGGTGAGCCTTCACTGCCCCCCCCCATATAGATACTAATGGTTTAAACTGAGTTCTGAATATACTTCAACACCATTGTGGTTCAATTATATTTTGAAGGCATAAGGACCCAGATTAATGCAGAATGGTCATTTTGGAGGCATATTCATGTGCACCTACAGAATGGACTGCACAATTGCAATGGAAACTGAGAGTTTCCTCAAACACATCTCTTATGTATTTACTTACAAAGTGCACCAGCATGCATGACACTTCAGAAGAAGAAGAAGAGAAGAGATTGGATTTATACCCCGCCCTTCACTTGGAGTCTCAGAGCGGCTTACAAACTCCTTTCCCTTCCCCTCCCCACAACAGACACCCTGTGAGGTGGGTGGGGCTGAGAGAACTCTGACACAAACTGCTCTTTCAGGAACAGCTGTGCCAGAGCTTGTGACTGACCCAAGGTCACATCAGCAGGTGCAAGTGGAGGAGTGGGGAATCAAACCCGGTTCTCCCAGATTAGAGCCCACACACTTAACCACTACACCAAACTGGAAGTATAGGAAGACAGGCCCCTGGCCTGAGGAGGGATTTCATAACTTGTTACTTATGGGTTGGATCCAGCCAGCTTTTCCACTGAAATTTACCTGCTTTGCCTCCCTTACAGTCCCAGGTTTGCATTGCTTTTGTACATGCTGTTTCCATAGGTTTACCAGGTACCCACTAATGGCTGGCAAAGTCCTGATAATTGTTACCGATGCCAACTGACATATACCTGGTCAGCAGGCAGAAGTAGGTCAGCAAAGGGGGGGCAGGGATCTTTGTCACTACACAATGACATCACCTCTGGTGTGACCCAGAAGCACTGGCATTGCACCACGGTGACAATCTAGCACTTACCCTGAAACTCTATGGAATTCTAAGGCAAGTGCTAGAGCATCGCCCTTGTGCGATGCTGGTGCTTCCGGGTTGCACCAAAGCAACATCATTGCACGGAAATGAAGATCACTGCCCCCCACAGTAAGTACCCACCTCCCCCATGTCCCACTGGTTGCCAAGTCTAGCAACCCTACGTTACCATTATCCCAGGCTCAGCCTCCTTTTTCACCAGCAGAAGAGCTTGTTGGATTTAGCTTTATCATTAAACTAGGAGCAAAGCCTGTTGTGGAGGAAGACAACGAGCCCTAGCACAGTGCAATGGAGGCACCCCCAGTCTCCTGCTCTCCCCCTCTTGCGCACCCTTGGAGTCCGGGGGAGAGGGAGCAGCTTGGGAGCAGCTTGGGAGCAACCAGCGAGCTCTGAGTGACCTGCAGCAGCCTCAGAGCCGGTGGCACACCGGCCCCCGTCCAGTGAGATGCCAGGCAGCTGCTGGTAGTTGGTGGCGGCCGGATCCAGTCGAGCCCCCCCCCCCGCTGGAGCGGCCAGCCCATCTGTCACCAGGTCGCACACAGCCCAGGCAGCTACGTGTGTGGGGGTGAGGGCGGCGGCAGCAGCACGATTGGGTCAAGCCTTCACCTCCACCAGAGCGGGCAGCCCATTCATTGTCGAGTTGCACGCAGCCCGGCTGGCTACATGCACTCGGGAGAGGACGCCTGCAGCGGAGGCATGCTGGGGCTGAGGCCCCTGCCCACTGGAGCGTCTGACCCGTCTGTCCACTCAGAGTGAGGGTGAGATAATGGGTGCCGCCTCTGTGGGTGGGACAATGCCCACAGAAGCAGCAACGCAGTCAGTGGAGACAGACGCCCCGTGACTGACACACCAGGGCGCCAACCAATTCGGGAGCGTGTCGAATGTTCTGGAGAGTGCCACCACCAGAATGTGTTACTCTTCAATACCTATGATTATACTTGGTCATAAAAAAGTCTCTTAATATTGTACTCTGTTTGCCCCACTGACATGGTGAATGGCTGATCTGTCCATCACTTGTCAGATTAAAAGGTGGAAGCCCTGATTAGGCCATGTGTTCTCTGATGGCACTGGGACATAAGACCAACTCCATGGGTGAATTCACTGTATTTTTTAAAAAGTTGGCAATAATTGAGGGTTCTCACAGTTCTGCTTCCTTAGAGACCCCTTCTTCTCTACTGAAATTATGCTTAAACACAGGTTACTGGAATGACTATTCTTTACACCCCTGGGATTCTTGTCACCCTTATGTCAAATTTTAAATTGTACGCTCCTCAGTGCAGTGGCTTTGCCATCTGTGCAGCACTGTGTGATGAGCCATGGCTCAGCGATGAAGAACATGCTTTATATGCAGGAGGTGCCAGGTTTGATCCCTGACTTCATATTCCTATCCAAAGATCTCAGGCAGAAGATGTGATGGAAGATCTTTCTCTGTCTGAAATCCTGGAGAGATCACACCTGTCAGAGCAGACAATACTGAAGAAGATGAACCAGTGGTTTGACTCTGTATAGCAGCATTACATGTTCATATGTTTGTGCACATTGTGCATATTAATAACTAACAGTTAATAGTGAATAACGATCAGAGCCAATGTCAGCATAGACTGAGGTAAGACAGCTGTCAGGGCCCAGGGATTCTAAGAGACGCCAATGTTGGATCAGGCCAAAGGCCCATCCCGTCCAACACTCTGTGTCACACAGTGGCCAGAAATACCAGTGCCATCAGGAGGTCCACCAGTGGGGCCAGGACATTAGAAGCCCTTCCATTATGTGGAACCTTATCAAAAGCCTTACTGAAATCAAGATAAAATATGTCTACAGCATTCCCTTGATCCAGCAAGGTAGTAACTTTCTTGAAAAAAGAGATGTTAGTCTGACATGACTTGTTCTTGAGAAACCCATGCTGGCTCTTAGTAATCACAGCCATCCTTTCTAAATGCTCAAGGACTGTCTGTTTAATGATTTGTTCTAAAACTTTTCCTGGTATAGAAGTCAAGCTGATGGGTTGGTAGTGACCTGGATTCTCCTTTTTTTTCCTTTTTGAAGATGGGGACAACATTTGCCCACCTCTAGTCTTCTGGCACCTCACCTGTTCTCCAAGAATTCTCAAAGATAATGGACAGAGACTCCGAAATTACATCTGCACGTTCTTTTAGTGCCCTCGGATGCAGTTAATCTAGCCCTGAGGACATAGTTTCATTTAAAGAGTCTAGGTGTTTATATACTACCCCTATGCCAATCCTAAGTGGCAACTCCCTTCCCTCATCACTTTCAGGCACTGCTAAAAGTTCTTTCTCAGATGCCAAGCTCTGTGGTCCCTGGAGGCACTGTTAGCTGCACAAATGGGCACCTCCCCCCCCCCCCCGGTACAATAGAGAGTCTAGGTGTTTATATACTACCCCTATGCCAATCCTAAGTGGCAACTCCCTTCCCTCATCACTTTCAGGCACTGCTAAAAGTTCTTTCTCAGATGCCAAGCTCTGTGGTCCCTGGAGGCACTGTTAGCTGCACAAATGGGCACCTCCCCCCCCAGTGAATGTAAACATGGATTAAGCCCCAGCTGGGAAATGCATATCTCTGGAAATATTCCCTCTTCCTCTACCTCCAATGGAGATTTTGCTCCCGGTTTGATTTCATAAGTTCTTCCTTTTAAGTCTCCCTTTTAGAGTCTCCTTATAAACTGGATAATTGGATTGTGCTGGACTT
>NW_015167164.1:86898-89784 GCF_001447785.1 Gekko japonicus
ATCCAGCTGAAGTGATCCTAATGGAAAGGAGCAACTTTGGCAGGTGAGATGTAAATTGGAGATTTAAGAAAGGCCTTGGAGCAAATTTGAAGAACGAGGAGGCAAATGCAGCATGACAAGTCATAAGGATTTCTTTAAGTACATCAGAAATAAGTTGCCTTGTAGGAGAATTGGTGGGCCTACCAGACTCCTGAGCTCTGAAGGGGGCAATCAGGGAGGATAAAGAAATTGTCCAGAAGCTAACTGATTCCATTGCTCTGACCTTCTCCATAGAGCAGGAAGAGAAAGTCATGACCTTCAGGGATATACAGTTCAGAGAGTTTGGGAGGCCGTGCCAGAGAGGGGTCAAAGGGATGGTTACAGAGAAAGAGCTGAAGACATTGACTCGCAGCAAAGCAGAAAATATGCAAAACATGTAATTAAATACAGAGGGGAAATAGCTGTGAAAGCCAGGGCTGCCATTCTCATGACCCATTCAATCAGCATATCAGTTGAAGCCTCAATCATAGGGAGGCCGTGCCAGAGAGGGGTCAAAGGGATGGTTACAGAGAAAGAGCTGAAGACATTGACTCGCAGCAAAGCAGAAAATATGCAAAACATGTACACATTAAATACAGAGGGGAAATAGCTGTGAAAGCCAGGGCTGCAATTCTCATGACCCATTCAATCAGCATATTAGTTGAAGCCTCAATCATTTAATTGGTGAAAGCCAATTTTAATTGGCTGAGAGCAAACGGTAAAGTGTGGGAAGGAGGCACTTGTTTGTGGTGCCTTACTGTAACGGAATCAAAAATACCAAGGGTTTCCTTGAAGCATTAAGTTTAAACAGGTAGTTAATGATGTAATCCTGAACAGAGTTATAACTTGCTGAGTCCATTAAAGTCAGCAGGCTTAGAAAGGTGTAACTCCACTTAGGATTTCACTGCAATCAACTCAGTCTGTCGACAACCCTGACGAAAATGATTGAGAGAGTGACTACACCATAGAGACAAAGCAGAGAGAGAATCCAGATGGCAAGCCAAGAAGCAGTTTCAGCAGATCCAAAGGTTACGAGGAAAAAACAGGGTTCCCAGCCCATTTTCTTCATAACACAAAGGTAAGGCCAAGAGAACCACTTCCAAGAGAAAGACAGGTGCAAGCAATGCTTTATGTTCCCCTCCCCTGCACATTCACCTCTCAAAGCCCATGTCCCAGGCCATTTTATTATTATTAAGAATTATCACAGTCAGATATTTGACTGATAGATGATGTTCTGCAATTCGAGATCTAGCCAAGTTCTTGGGAATTGCAGATGTATCTTTTCAAGATTCTTGCTGTTCCAAGCAACACCATACTACTACTACTAATAATAATACTACCACTACTACTGGTTGCTGCTGCTGTTGCTACTGCTGCTGTTGTTGTACAGCCAGGCTGTAAAGCTTTGATGTGGGGGTTGGGGAATCTAGGGGAACCATTTGGAGGTGATGACAGTAATCAAGCCCCCCCCCCCCACACACACACACACTTGCCAGTTTCCCAATGGAAATCAGTCCCTTCATTTTGCATTTGTATTTCCTCAGCAAATATGACTTGGGAATAAATGCATGCCAAGGAAATCTATAGCTCCCCTTTTACTGTGGTGGGATATGTGAAAAGAACTGGAATTGTTAGACATTACAGCTGGCGGAGCAGGAAGGGGCACTGTGAGAAGGGTCAGCCTTGGGACAGGGAATGAATTTATTCTTCAAAGGGGGCAAAGCTAGTCAGGTGAGAAGTAGGACACATCTAGAAACTCACCCTGCTGTATTTGAGTATGTCAGTTCTTTAAGAATTCAGAAATATTTGGGGGAAATATTTGCACTGAAGTGGTGGGTGGGGAGAAGAGAAAGTCCTGTCAGCATGTTTGGGAAAGGAATGAATTAAGTGAGCCCACAGTTATCCAACTGCAGTGGTGGATGAATTGAGAGAGAGATGACGTTCCAATGATGGGGAGGACCTTGAAGCCAACAGAGCCAGAGGCATATGTGATGGACCCAGAAGTGGCATCATTGCGTTGGGGACATCAGCGGGTGACACTCTAGTTTTTGGGCAAAACTCTATGGTTTTTGGCCTTCAAAACCATAGAGTTTGCCCAAAAACTAGAGTGCCACCCCCAATGCAATGATGTCACTTCCGGGTCCCTCTTTGGAGGTGGGACTGGTGGCGGATCCAAGCCCCCCAAAGTGTGGGAACCCTTGCTGGGAACTGGGGGATGGCAACCTATTGCAGCAGTGGGCAGTTTCTGCTGTCCTTCAGCAAGTGCATATGTAGCTCTGCCTTAGAAGAAGTGCAGAGTAGGGTTAGCTGTACTTTAGGAAGAGGCCCAAGTGACCATTTTAGGTCTGTCCCTTTATCAGCAGGCCTATAATAGTTTAGTTTAACTCTTGGGGAGAAAGCAGACTGGTGTGATCAAAACCTTTATGTGTGAGAAGACGTATCTTGGCACTTAGGCTGCAGAAGCCTGTCAGAAACAATTTGGTTCAAGGAAAAAGCCCTGAATTATTACAGGCTGAGGGCCAAACTGCTCATTGCAGCCACCATGGGTGTGACAGAATGCAGAAAAAAGATCACCTGCCCCCAACCTGCACTGTGGGTCTCATTTGGATCAGGCCTTCCAGCATTTTTAAATGGTCAAATTCATCTGTAAAACAGCATCGGCAGCCATGTAGTTTGGCCAGGAGCAAATATCATTCAGTGGTAGTTTAAGGCTTAAAGTAAGGTTGCCAAGTCCATCTTCCACCCCCAGTGGGGGACTTTGGGGGCGTTCCTGGAGAGGGTGGGGCATCCCCAACGTGATGACATCACGTTGGGGACGTCTGCCCCCCCCCCCCCCCGCGCGCCGGAGCCCCCAAAACACAGGTTCCC
>NW_015167164.1:89911-105093 GCF_001447785.1 Gekko japonicus
GCTTGGGAGGAAACACGGGTTCCACACACTTAAAGGGAGAGAGATGGGTGGCTGTGGGTGTTGGGGGTGGGCCTCCCCCCGCCAGCCATCTGGCCAGCGGCCAGTAGAAACCCCCCCCCAAAAAAATGGGAGACCCCTGGCAAACCGGGGGGGTTGGCAACCCTAGCTTAAAGTCATATACTACAGTGACCTTAAATTTCAGTCTAAAGCTGTAAGTAGTGTATAAGTTCCTCAGCCAGGCCATTTGTTGACGGAGTTTGAAAGCCAGGGCCTGCAGTGATGCAGAAACGTCACTGCACTTCAGATGGATCTCCCTCTTTTTTTTGGGGGGGGGAGTCCCCCCTGCCAGCCAGCTGATCAGTGGCAGGGAGGTGGGGCCTGGCAGCAGGGGACCCCTGCCTCCTCCAGAGGATCTGGCAACCGTAACTGCTATATATTTCACCTGAGGGAAGAAGTGTGGGGAAGGTTGGTTGTATTTAAATGAGCCTGATCCTCAAAATCTAAGGAGTCTGTGTACCCCTTGGTTTTTGTTATGGCACTGTCCTCTTACCACAAACCAGAGAAACAAAGAACATATGGTAGATTCTGCCTCTCTCTCTCTCTCTCCCGCCTCTAGCTAATTCTAGGAGGGAGTCCAAGATGTCCTGTTGTAGTTTTCTTCCAATGCCAATGGTGGATTAGTTTGGTGTACTGATGCACACTGAGCAGGGTGTTGCATTCATACAGCTATATGCAGAAATTTTGATCATCTACCCATTAAAGAGAGGGCTTGTGAGGAGCTGGGGATTAATGCTAATAAAGTCCAAAACGGGGTCCCCCAGGTTCAAAAGATCTGACAGACCCTAAGTTAAGCCATTCCAAAGCAAAGAATGGTGACAAGCAAAAGAGTCTGCAAATGAGGCATTGTTTACTAAAGAATAACAAGAGTTGAATGATTAGCAAGAAGTGCCCATTCACATTTCTGGTCTTGCATTAAGTCAGTACATGTCCCAGCTTGCAGAATAGCTAAGTGGTCATCTCATTTGTGTGGACAGCTTTATTAATAGGAAAAGTAATTAACTCCATCTCCAATCCAATAAGCCTATACTTCGGTATAATGGATTCGTTCAGGACTCCCAACCTTATTGATCCTGTGGGCTCTTTTGGAATTTTTAAAAACCTAGTGGGCACCACCACAAAAAAAAATGGCCTCCATGAGAGGACAGGATCATCTCTCTGCTTTGAGGAAGAGACTCTGTTCATTTTCAGTTTCCAAAAAAATAGTCCCTACACAGCTACTGGGAAGGTTGTGATCCCCCCCACAAAAAAATAAGAAAGACCTTTTTCAGTGGTCAAACGGAGGCCATGTGAATATAATACACCTGCCTGGGAGGAGCTCAGTGCTTTGACAGACCGTCCAGAGGTAAGGAGTGTCTACAAACTCCCTGGTGTTGTATTCCATTCATGATCCATTGTATTTTATCCTCAAGAAGCAAATAGGCACTAGAAAACTTGTCGGCAGGTGCCCTGGAACCCACAGGCGCCCCTCTGGGGATTGCCACACTAGTTGATCATTCAAAAAAAAACAGCTGTACTGAATTGCTACATGGCCAAGGCCTAATTTCAGTCAAATACACTATCCCTAAAACTGTGTGTGGGAAATGCATAACTATTAAGTTGGCCAAGAGCAGCATTTCCCAACCTGTGGATCCTGACCAAAAAGTTCATTGTGCAGTCTTTGAAAGTGATTTGCATTTTGGTGTAGTGGTTAAGTATGTGGACGCTAATCTGGGAAAACCAGGTTTGATTCCCCACTCCTCCACATGCAGCTGCTGGATGACCTTGGGCAAGCCATCATTCCGACAAGAGCTGTCCTTAAAATGGCAGTTCTCGAAAGAGCTCTCTCAGCCCAACCTACCTCACCGGGTGTCTGTTGTGGGGGGGGGGGAAGGGAAAGGACTTTGTAAATTGCTCTGAGACTTGGAGTGAATGGCGGGGGATAAATCCAATTTCCTCTTCTTCCTCTTTTTCCTCCTCTTCCTCTTCTTCTTATCAATCTGCCCATGAGGTCTGGGTTTTTTCTGGTTACTTGCTGAAGTAAATTCAGACTAGTGGGCAGAGTTGCCAACCTCCAGGTGAGGTCTAGAGATCTCCCAGAATGAGAATTGATCTTCAGACTACAGAAATCAGTTCCCCTGGTGAAAACGGCTGCTTTGGAGGGTGGATTCTATGGCATTATACTCAGCTGGAGCCCCTTCCTTCCCCAACCCCACAATCCCCAGGACTGATCCCCAAATCCCCAGGAATTCCCAAACCCAAGTTGGCAACCCTGGTTGTGGGTCACATTCCAAAAAGGTTGGAAACCACTAGCATAGAGCATGGTGCAGAATTCTTAAAAGAAGAAAGTACCACTGCTGGTAACTGACATACAAAGGGAACAGAAATAGGTCATTTTTTAAAAAGTAATTTTACATTCATAACGTCTGAATTTATTCCATTGAGATTGGTTTTACCTAACAGCTATACTTGCTGTGCTGGTTTTATAAACACCCACTCCATAGATACTTCTTGTTTCCATTTGTGGAAAGAACTACCCTCCTCCTCCTCCCCTAAATTACAGGAATTAATCAACCAGCGGAAACATCATGGGACCATTTTACTGATTCTCAAAAGCCTCTGGTGTTCCAGGCGCACACTGCCCATAGTCTCATTCACACTAATAATCCTGATATTTTTCTGAGCTAAAACACAAAACAAAACCATAATATTAGTGCCCAGGCGACAGAAATTGTGCAGCCTCAATAATTTCAGGAAACTGTGCATAATTTATTCTGGTCAATTAATTTTTAAAAGCCTTTTATCCCACTTCTGTCGATTAAAATGCTCTTTGCAATTTACAGGGAGGGATTCTAGTCAGTAGCGAGGGGGGGGAGAGTCTTTTTTTTAAAGAAGACAAGAGTCACTGAAAAGGACAATAATGCTAGGAAAAGCTGAAGGCAGCAGGAAGAGGAAAACCCAACATGAGATGGATCGATGGGTTGACTTAATCAAGGAAGCAACAGCCCTCAGTCTGTACGACCTGATCAAGGCTATCAACAATAGGATGTTTTGGCGGTCATTAATTCATTGGGTTGCCATAAGTCGGAAAAGACTTGATGGCACTTCACACACCCTTAAAAGGGATAGAAAATTGCCCTTAAAAATCATGTTAATTTTTCAGGAAGCTGAATTCTGCATCGGATACCACATTCTTTCTTTTCTTGTATCCCTGAAGTATGACAACATGCCACAAAACCCTTCCCTTAATGGTCTGGGACCCTTACAACTACAGGACCGCCTCTCCAGTTACAACTCCCTGTGCTCCCTTTGGTCATCATCTAGGGGTCTCTTGCAGGTGCTTGGCCCCAGAATGGCTTGGTTAGCTGTCACCATGGGAAGGGCCTTCTCAGTTCTGGCCCCTACACTGTGGAATGCACTCTCGGATGACACCCGTGCCCTGCCGGACTTGCTTAGTTTCCACAGGGCATGCAAAGCTGAATTATTTAGGTTGGCCTTTGGAGAGTAACCACATGTTTGGGCTGCGGTATGGTGATAGCCACATAATTTCATATTTTAATGTTAATATTTTATGTTGTTTTTTATCTTATTGATTTTAATGTTGAAAGTCGCCATGAGACCCTATGGCAACTAAAAAATCTAATTAATAAACAAATGTTAGAGATCTCCCATTGGAGACTTCTAAGCTCATCAGATGCCTTGAAAGTTACTATAGGATCCCCATGTTGCCAGCAAAGAGGCAAAAGGACTTTGAGCAGATGCTATAGGATGAACCAGCAGTGCTGGGTGGAACCATGTACTAGCACACTTCCTCAAAGCAACCTTAGTCACACTAATTGGGACCTGGGCACTATATGTACTAAAAAGTTTAAGAATCAATGGAATTAATGAGTGCTATCGTGGCGGCTTTGAGATATGTAGCTGAACAAAAAAATCTACTAATTTTGGCTAGGGGATTTTCTTTCTGAGTACAGAAATTTTGTTACAAGGAGGAGAAAAGGAACTTAGAACATTTCTAAGGAAGTAACAAGCAGGTGGTAGACTGCTCATTTCAAGAAAGGATGCTCATATGCCTGTTGATTCAGCTCACATCTTGTTCGCCAGCCATGATCAGGGAGCCAGGTTTTTTGATGGACTGTTTATCATCATGTTCATGGCTGTCTGGTGGATGGTTTTCCCTACTCCTTCCTAAAAGTGTAGTATAAGACAAGCTGCTTTTCATGCACACATGTTCTCAGAGCCACATATAGAATTCCACTCCCACTCTCCATAAAGTGAGCTATGATTCTTCTCACAAAACAATCACCATTATGGCTCAGGTTCTATTCCCTTTTGTCACATAAGTAAATATGTTTTGGGCATGTCTGCTGACATCGTAACATTTTTGGAGAGGAATGTAGTGTTAGGTGCCCTCCATGCCTTAAAGGAGAGAATGAAGATTCCCAGTCACTTCCCACAATTAGAAAAGACACCTTTAGACATTTATCTGCTAGTTTGACATATTTATTGCTTTACAACTGTTGACCTTATAACCTTAACTTGTTATTTAGTGTCACTTTGCATATCTTGATCATCATCATGTTGCATGTTAATTTGCTGTTCATTCTCTGGCTATAAGTTTGAACCTTGGCTGCCATTCTAATGTATTTGATAAAGTGTGTGTGCACACAAAAACTCATACCTTTGTTGGTCTTAAAGCTGCCATTGGATTCTAAATTTGTTCTATGTTTTGGGCAGCATTACATAAATTAGTCCTATGGAGTTCCTTCACCAACTGCCTCTTCAGCTCAGCTTTGTAGCACTCAGTTAATATAAAATGCAGTGTTCCTCATGGAACCTCTTCATTCACAATCTCATGATATTCTCTCCCCCAGATCTTCCCCCATCCACTATCAAACACTTACTGCACTTGGATAGGGGGCATTAAGTTTTTGAGCCACGGGCAAAATTCACCACAAAGCTAGCCATTCTAGTTTCTTTCTCTTTTATCAAACATCCAAGGTTACTCAGACTGTCACATCAATTTCACCAGCGGGGATTGAGATAACACTTGTGTCTCCCACACATTGTCTCACATTCTGTGTACACTTCTCCGGAGTGCTGGTTCAGCTAATAAATGCCTTGTCTAGGTTGCAGTCCATGGCAGTCCATTCTACATCGCTATGGTTAAATCTGGAACAGTTTGGCCATTTCTGCTGATCCCCCCCTTCCTGCTGCAGAGCCCCCTCATGTCATTCCTCAGGGTCCCCTATCCCCCAGGAACAGCATTTCGTAGTGGGCTGCAGTGAGAGAGGGGAAGCAGAGAAATTCTATTTTGCCATTGGAAAAGGTAGTCTGGTTCTAACCCATAAGTTGCAATCACTAGTCTTGTCTATCAACAAGCCTTCTTTGGTTGCCACCTGGGCTGCTCCACCTCACCGTTGTGTGTACCAGTGATGGAGAAACAGGCAGGTATCTGCTGTAGGATTCTACAGACTGTGTAAGTGGGACAGAACTCCAGATCACAGGAGGTAAGATCACAACCCAATTTTATTAGCTACAAGAGACAAAAGTATATAAAGAATAGATTCCAACAAAAATGCTGTCCACTTAGACACAGATATACCATCTGAGAACTCAACAGTGGTCTTCTGTCTCATATAGAAGCAAAGCTTGGACTTTTGCTGGTCAGTCCTCTTGGTTGGATCAAGAAGACCACAGGATCTCACTGAATACAATTGGCCTTGGTTATCAGCCTAGCTGAGTCTTTACTTTGCTTGATATATGTCTTACCACCCACATCCGGCATCACCTGCTTAAACCTTTGGCTCTGTAAAAATGTTTTATGTTGCTCCCCTTTCTAACCTCCATATATACCTTATCCTTTTACACTGTGCCTCAGATACATGGTCAAAAATACAGAAAGACTGCTGTCACATGTACATTTTGTGGTGCTATAGTGGCATTACTTGAGTGGAATAAATAGGCCCCTCCAGACAAGGAGATCTGCCTCCCGTGGTGCAGTCATCAGTAGCCCATGCTGTTCCACAATGAAAGTGGAATAAACAGATAGCGGGGAAAGTACTGTATGAATGGACTGTACACGGTAACATCCAAATTGCAAGATGTCACAGTCCCACTGTACACAGCATTGGTCAGGCCGCACCTAGAGTATTGTGTGCAGTTCTAGAGACCACACTTCAAAAAGGATGTGGACAGAATGGAGCGGGCGCAGAGGAGAGCGACGAGGATGATCAGGGGCCTGGAGACCAAGCCCTATGAGGAAAGGCTGAGGGAACCGGAACTGTTCAGTCTGGAGAAGAGGAGGTTGAGGGGGGACATGTTTGCTCTAATGAAGTATTTGAAGGGCTGTCACTTAGAGGAGGGCAGGGAGCTGTTCCTGTGGGCAGCAGAGGATAGGACTCGCAATCATGGGTTTAAATTAAAGGTGGAAAGGTCCTGATGGATGTTAGGGAAAACTTTTTTTACCATAAGAGTTGTTTAACAGTGGAATCTGCTGCCTTGGGAGGTGGTGAGTTCCCCCTCACTGGCAGTCTTTAAGCAGCAGCTGGACAAACACTTGTCAGGGATGCTCTAGGCTGATCCTGCACTGGGCAGGGGGTTGGACTAGATGGCCTGCATGGCCCCTTCCAACTCTGTGATTTTGTGATTCTATGGTTGGCAACCATAAACAAAAAGCAGACACCAACTCTACATTTATATACATATAGACTTTGACAGTTCCTATTCCTCTGTTTACACAATCCTCTGGAACATATGCTAAGAGAAAGCTCCTTTCCGGATCTTTTTCTCTCACAAAACATATGCAGGTTCACTGACATTTCAAATTTCTCCTCAGATGTAGTACCTGGTCTTGTAGAACCAATTCATCAGGAATCCCCCAGCTGTTTCAGTTATGTATTCTGGACAACTGACTCTCCAGAAAGGGAAATTCCAAATGAGGCAAAAGGGAATGTAATGAAATGAAAAAAACATGCTAACACTGGCTAAACATTTACATTTACACTCTGGGAAGGAAACATAAGCAGCAGGATCTTTTTTTTCTACCCTGTCTTGGTCCCCATTGTAGGCTCAGCTGCACCCAGGCAAGCTGTTAATGGAAGTGAGAGAGACTCTCACACAAACAAAAACACCATTGTGACCTCCGGGAACACAGCAATCCAAACAAACAGCTCAGTCAGGTGATGTGGGCCACTGGGAGACAATCAGGGCATCTCGCAGGCCTTCCCCCAAGTAACTGCAAGGACTCTTAGCACCAAAGATGGAGAAATGCAGCTTGGCTTAATTTCTCCCCCCTCTCTTGACAATACAGAAGCGATGGCACCAGGTTGCAGTTTCTAGGACACCAGTTGCAAAATGCACAAAATACAAACGCATACCTTAGAGTCACTGAGCATAGCATTCACTTGAGGGAAGATCCCTGCTTGGAGGCAGATGTGATAAGCAAATGTTAACACTCCAGTACCCCAAACTATATTTACATTACAGCTTCTAAATTATGGTGCTCCAGCACAGCTTTGTAAAGAGGCAATGTAACCCCACTCCCCATCTCTGTAGAAATGAAAACACAGTTGAAATTCACAGTAGTCTGAAATAGGGATGTGATGCCAACCTCCAGGTGGAGCCTGGGGATCTCCAGGAGTTACAGCTCATCACCAGACTATAGAGATCAGTTCCCCTAGAGAAAATGGATGTTTCGGAGGCTGGAGGACTCTATGGCATTGTACCCCACTGAGCTCCATGTCCTCCCCAGGCTCTACCATCAAATCTCTAGGAATGTCCCAATTTGGAGCTAGCAGCCCTACCCACCCCCTGCCCCCCACTGGTGGCCAGGGGGGACCTGGCAACCTTACTGTGAAAAGTGCTTTTGAGTCTGAAAGGGCTGAAAGAACAGTACAGATGAAAGTGACATCACCCAAGCATCATTGCAACTGATGGATTCCTTACAGATTGCCAGCTTGTAACCTAAGTGATCATCAAAACAAGGATATTGAGAGATCAGTGGTAAGCATATTTTGCTGCAACTGATTATAGGTCCCCTCAGAGTTTAACAGAAGATCAAAACATTCTCAGAATCAATTTGAAAAAGCTATTGACCTGCTTTCTGCCAAAATCCCTATTTACTGTAGACACACACTCCTGACCGCAAGAGACGCCCTTTGCTCAATCTACCTCCCACTAAATAGCCGTTGTGCTGCTGAGATATATACAGCCTGGCTAAGATTAGAGGCAGGCTTGCATTTGTCAATGTTTTCTAGACGCCAATCAGCAAGTTGTGATTAATTATCACCTTTGTAAACATTTGCATCCAGTCTCAGACTCCATGAGGACAGTAGATTACAATATGCAATGAGCTCAGGGATTTATTTCTGTGTTTAAAAAATACACACATGCAGTGTTGGGTTTGAAGGTTGGACAAAGAGATTTATCATGACTTTATTCCCTTCAAACTGTACTCAAGCGGGGGAAGACAATCCTTTCCTACTTTCACTTCTTGCATGAAGTAATGCCACAAATTGGTTGTGGTCAGACGTGCCTTTAGATCAGACTCAGCTGCGAATGCCAGATGGATCTAAAGGGCACGATCAGAATGCAACATCTGTGAAAGGTCCCGCAGTCATCAGCAACCCCTGCTGCTCCACCACAGAAACAGAGTTAAAAGACACCGGGGAAAGTCCAGTCCTAACACTTTCTGATGGGCCACGGACAGATTTTCCGAAGTCTGAGCTCTCAAGCGCGCACTCAGTCCATCCTGACTTAGCACCATTTCCCACCCCCTTAGCGATATGCACATAACTGGTCCATGGAGAACTCTTCATGCGGGGGGTTCAATTCCTCATTTATATGCTTGTGCACAAAAAGTCCAAAATAATAATAATAATCCACTCACCCAAACATGCCATCTGATCACGCAGTGACAGGCTGCACCCACAACGAAACAGATTGCACTGGGATGTGTGATTGAGCAACTCCATGCCAAATACCAACGGATGGAATAGGAGCGCTTCCCAGCCATGCCAAATGACACATCTGATCACAGCCATTGTAGAGTAGTTTCCTCTGGTTTGGAAATTTCAGCTTCATTATGAGGCTCCCACAAACACAGGATTACTGACCTCCAGATGGGGCCTGAAATTCTCCTGGTGCCCAGAGATCAGTTCCCTTGGAGGAAATGGCAGCTTTGGAGGGAAGACTGTATGGCACCACATCCTCTGCTGAGCCTCCTCCTCTCCCCAAACTCTGCTCTCCACAAGCGCTAATATTGCCAGCCAAGGACTAGTAACCCTTTGAAGTTTGGGGAGATGGGGCTAATCATCATGCAGTGCCGATTCTGGTCATATGACCGGAAGTGATGTCACATGTCACTGCAATGCTCTAGCAATCTCCCAAATCTCTATGCTTCCAACTCAGAAGGTACTGGAAACCATTCAAGCATTCCAGAGGTATCAGCAGAAGCATATATTTGGGGGACTGCCAAAGCATCATGGCAATGTGTGACTTCATGTCCGGTTACGTGACTGGAAGTGATGCAGTGGTGCTGCCATGATGGTGCTCCCCCCCCATCTTGCTCATGCCACTGCACCAAATAGCAGAGGGGGACCAGAGGCCAAGGATGGGAGGTCTCCCTTGCAATTACTGCTCCAAAATCTCTATTTGTTTATCTTAGGTCCCAGTCACACAGAAGGTTTTGGCCCGGGAGAGGGACGGATCGGGGGTGCAGCAAACGGGCGCGATCTCACCGCAACATCTGGGAAGCGGTGCGCACCCGTCCCCGATCCATCCCTAAAGCCGGAAAACCCACTGCAAAAAAGAACCTCCTACAGAGGAGGACTTACCAGGAACGTCGCATCAAGCGCAGCCGTGGGATCGCCGGCGCGCCGGTCGTCCGGAGCAACCCAGGCTCCCGGCCGAACTGTGCATGCGCACACATGCACAGTTCGGCTGCTGCGTTCTGCCTTCAGTGGCTTCCCCCCAGCATCTGATCGTGCCGGGGAGGAACTGCGCGGCGGCTCAGGGGATCTATGTGATCCCGCCGCCGCGTGTCTCCTTTGGTGCGGCTTTCAAAAGCCGCACTTTGCCCGTGCTTCCCTCCCCCCCCCCCCTCTGGCCGGCTCCCTTGCAGAACACAAGTTAACTAATCACACTATGCACCGGTTAGCAAATTTCCCAAGCCAGAGCAGGTAATCCTATACACCCACCCTTCAACCCCTGGCCCAGTTTCTGAACAAAGACTTGTGCATACCAGGTCTCTCCATGCTACTTTGTACGACTTTAAAATAAACGAAGACCATCTAAAATACAATCTGAAAAATCTCAAATCGCAAATAGTCCTAATCCTCTTGTCTCACAGCTCCTAAATGTACGTTTGCTGTCTACTGTCAGGGAGAGGGGAAAACTTGGCCCTCTTTCTCTACCCACCCCTAGCCCCCAGGGTGGGCAGGCTACTAATCAGCAGGGGCAAAGCTGGGCGTCTGCCTTTATCTCCCCCCCAACCCACCATCTCTGTCATCTACAAGAAAAGCCTTTGCCTCTTTTTCCTACTTGGTGGGAACATTAGCAAACTGTTGTGTTGGAAGATACTCCTGTCAGGCATACATCTGCAGCATCGCTGTCCTCCCACTTTCTGGGAACATGAAACTAGGCAAGGAACTGCCAAAATAACCACCAGATTGGAAGTTTTCCAACTGCTTCTTGATTGTGAAAATCTATTTAGATTTAAAAGCAATTTCAGCATGAGTAACTGGATCTTGGTTAGTAAATGTCTGACTGCATATTCCGAAGAGGCAATGGTGTGCCAAACAGAATCTCATTTACATTAAGGTATATATGTGCTATGGGAAGGACAGGGGGACACCTGGACAGGGAGACATACTGACTTTCCATCAACAGCAGCCCGAATAGCTAACTTGACCTGACAAGCTTGGAAGCAAAGCAGGGTTTGCCATGGTTAACACTTGGATGGGAGACCATCAAGAGGTGCTAAGGAGAGGAAGGCGATTCCAAACAACAACCTCTGCTCATCTCTTGCCTTGAAAACCCATGATATGTTGCCGTAAGTCTGTTGCAACTTAACAGCACTTAATTATTATTTCCACCGATCTGTGCCTATTCATTCTTCAGGTGGTACCAGCATGGGCTGGAGAGTGTTCCTGGAATGGAAACCCAGTTTTGAGCTTTTCAGAAAAATGTACTTCCTTTGTAACCTTTCCTAGTGGTGAAGGAAAGTGCTGCCAATAAACAGCCAACTTGTGGCAAGAAGAAGAAGAAGAGATTGGATTTATACCCCGCCCTTCACTTGGAGTCTCAGAGCGGCTTACAAACTCCTTTCCCTTCCCCTCCTCACAACAGACACCCTGTGAGGGGGGTGGGGCTGAGAGAACTCTGACACAAACAGCTCTTTTTCAAGGACAGCTGTGCCAGAGCTTGCGACTGACCCAAGGTCACATCAGCAGGCGCAAGTGGAGGAGTGGGGGATCAAACCCGGTTCTCCCAGATTAGAGTCCGCACACTTAACCACTACACCAAACTGGCAACCCCACAGGGTTTTCAAGGCAAGAGATGTTTGGAGGTGGTTTGCCATTGCCTGCCTCCGCACGGTGGCCCTGGACTTTCTTGGTGGTTTCCAATCCATATATACTACCCAGGGGGCCCACCCTGCTTAACTTCTGGGATCTGACAGAATCCGGCTAGCCTGGGCCATCAAGGTCAGGGCAACCGTTCCTACACTGCTGCTGTGGAATGGACTTTGCCTATGCATGCTAGGAAGCCTGAATGATGACCCACAGTGGTCTCTTGCTCTTTTGGCATCTCCCATGAAGGAGATCTATCTTATCATAGAAAATGAGGCTTTACAATGGAGAACAAATCAAGGACCTGGAAGGAAACATCTAAAAAGCAGCTACAAGTCTATATGCTGATTAGCACACAGGAGAAGGATTGCACCTTGGAAATTTGAACTGTACCAAGAAGCAAAAGCTGTTGTAAGGATTTATATTCAGAACATGGAATCAAATTTCACAGGCAATGCCTATAAGTACGTTATGTGCATAATCCATCATTCCAGAGACTCTTCCCCCCCCCCCTTGGAAAGAATAACCCACTGTTATTACTGCGCGCACTCTGTGATTACACTTGAAATTAGGGGAATTAGGGAAACTGTATCCAGTTTCAGCCCATTTTGTTTGCTAAGCATTTTGTATGGATTCTTCATGTTCTGTGTTTGAGGTCATTTATCAATTTTGCAATCACTTCCATTGCTTTCAATGGGAAACACGCCCATATGTAATTGTCCCCATCTCGATTGGGATGAAAATCTCATGGTCCATGCCCAACAGAACCTCCCTTCCAAATTTCAGCCATACAGGAGAAACTGTTGCCATTCCAGAGGCTATGAAAGGCACAACACACCCACACACACCCACCCACTTGGAATGAAATTGTCAGAGACTGTAGGTCTCACCTGAAGGATCCTCCCTGACACACCACAAATAGTGAAGGAGAAATTGCCCCCCTTTAACAGACCATTAAAATTATTGCTTGCAGAGCAGACATATGGAGATGAAGATGTTTTTTCCAACCATCCTTTCACACCGGTGGGCTCCTGATTTAGGCACAGTCCTATTTTAAAACATAAATTGTGAGGGGGCACTAAACCCTGTCTACACACACATGCACACACACACACACACACACACACACATACATTCTGCACTAAGCTCATTCATTTCAGGATCTGTCAAATAGTTGGTAGGCTCTTCTTGCAGAAAATTAAATTTCCCCTCAATTAGACAAGGCACAGACTTCATCTTCTTTCATCTGTACGTTCTGTTTTTCTAAAACAAAATGTACCAACCTTAACCCGTCCCTATGTTACAAATGAGTGGGTGCTCTCATGCCAAATCAGTCCCGCCAGGGCTGCTTTCAGATGCCAAGAGATCTCAAATCCGTCTCTCCTCTCGCCCTGCCCCTGTGCGGGTGTCCAGAATGCAGAAGCTCCACTCGGCAAAGGACGCAGGCTGTCTTGGGCAAGAGGGAAGGGATGGAGCACAGCGAGACCAACTGTGGACTCCCCAAGTTGCCCCTGAAGAGATGGTTGGTATAAGAGATGGTATAAGAGCCCTTCCCATTTGACAGAAAATAAAAGCTGGGTATTGGCCGCTTTCTCCAAAGGTAGCAGACAGGCAGAGCACTTCCAGGAGGAAGAAGCAGTTATCTCTCCCCATCCCAGCCCACCTTCTGCATCAGCGGTAATCAAGCCTCTTGCCCACTTCTACCATCACACTGGGTTGCCAACCTCAAGGTGGTGCCCAAGGTTCTCCTGGGATTGTAACTGGCTTCCGTACAAGAGAGAGAAAGGTGACCCTGGACAAAATGGCAACTTAGGACTGTATGGCATAACAACCCCACTGAGTTCCATCCACTCCCCAAACTCCACCCTCCCCAGGCACTGCCCTCAGATCTCAGAGGAATTTCCCAAGCCAGAGCTGGCCAGGTCCATCAGGCTTCTGGCTAGAATGGATCTAGCAAAGAATCAGAGCCTTCCCCAAGCCACTCAGCCCGCATGGGATTGGCACGGACAGGTACATTGTTTTCACCAACCTGGAACAAGGCTGTGCAGCCCAACCATGGTAGAACAAGAACTGATTTCTGTAGACTAGAGACCAGTTGTGATTCTGAGAGAATTCCAGGTTCTACCTGGAGGTTGGCAAGCCTACCATTAACTATGACTGGACTTCATCAGCCTGCTGGTATCAGCTACCAAGGATGATTGTACTGAACAGAGATTACGGTCGCCAACGTCATGTTGGGAAATTCCTGGTGATTTGGGGGAGTAGCCCAGGGAGGGCAGAGTTTGGGGAGGGGAGCAAGCAGGAATGTGACGTCGTAGGGTCCATTCTCCAAACCCACCATTTTATTCAGGGGCACTGATCGCCGTAGTCTGGAGATCAGTTATTGTGGGAGAACTTCAGCCTCCACCCGGAAGCTGAAGCCAAAAATGAGAGATCACGGGAAGAAGTGGAAATCCAAAAACAACATCCGTGACAAAAATAATGAAGAGTCAATAAAGATACGTTGCAAAATCATTTACTGTAGTAATTATGTAGAAAATTCTCTTTTATTATCATGGAATGTTTCCTTCAAGAGTTGATAAGTAACAATTGATAAGAAATGTGATTGCTACACACTCAGATAAAGCAAATATTGTGAAACGAATTGTTTCCATTGTGCAGCATTCATTGGCGTGTGAGCGATAATAGAAGAGATTTTCTATAGAATTACTACGGTAAATGATTTTTGCAAGTTATCATTATTGACTCTTCGTCATTTTTGTCATGGACATTGTTTTTGGATTTCCTCCCCCACCAGGAAGTTGGCAGCCCTAGCACAGATGTACCCTTCTAAACTCATTGACTTCACTGCAAGTCAGAAGCGTAAAAGTGTTCTTGGGAATGCACTGTAAAATTAGTAATAAGTCTCTAAACAGCTCTGACTCTTTTCTGAATGCACATCAGTACAGGATAACACCTTTGCTACCCAAAAAGGAAGATCTACAAAAGAACTCGAGAGCTTGGTGGAATTTCAACTGCATAACAGCAAGGTCAGCTGACACACACACAACACAGGGCAAGGAACAGTGGTGCTTAGGCTGGAGTGAGGTTGCCAACCTCCAAGCGGAACCTGAAGATCTCCCACTATTACAACTGATCTCCAAGTCACCAAGATCAGTTCCCCCGGGAGGAAATGGCTGCGTTGGAGAGGGGACTCCATGACGTTATACCCTGCTGAAGTCCCTCCCCTCCCCAAACCCTGCCATTCCCAGGCTCCACCCACAAATTCTCCAGGTGTTTCCCAACCCACAGCTGGCATCTCGAAGCTGGAGGGTATCTGGGAGGTGCACAGAAAGGTGAATGGAGCTGCTTTCAAAGCACAAGTTCTCTGTGAGCCATCTGGTCCAAGGAAGATAAATCAAGGACAATTTCATGAAAGATACTGGTCAAGCAAACCTAGGTAGTGACACATGCAATAGGATCTCATTGCAGGTCTCATTTGTGACAATGACCCGCTTTTCTGCCGGATCAATATCAAATTGCGGTAAACCAGGTTCGGAAATGAATCCTATATATAAAATTTGTTTTATTACTACA
>NW_015167164.1:106179-110649 GCF_001447785.1 Gekko japonicus
GCAGGAATGTGATGTCATAGTGTCCATTCTCCAAACCCACCATTTTATTCAGGGGCACTGATCGCCGTAGTCTGGAGATCAGTTATTGTGGGAGAACTTCAGCCTCCACCCGGAAGCTGAAGCCAAAAATGAGAGATCACGGGAAGAAGTGGAAATCCAAAAACAACATCCGTGACAAAAATAATGAAGAGTCAATAAAGATACATTGCAAAATCATTTACTGTAGTAATTATGTAGAAAATTCTCTTTTATTATCATGGAATGTTTCCTTCAAGAGTTGATAAGTAACAATTGATAAGAATTGTGATTGGTACACACTCAGATAAAGCAAATATTGTGAAACGAATTGTTTCCATTGTGCAGCATTCATTGGCGTGTGAGCGATAATAGAAGATATTTTCTATAGAATTAGTACGGTAAATGATTTTTGCAACTTATCGTTATTGACTCTTCGTCATTTTTGTCATGGATGTTGTTCATTGTTTTTGGATTTCCTCCCCCACCAGGAAGTTGGCAGCCCTAGCACAGATGTACCCTTCTAAACTCATTGACTTCACTGCAAGTCAGCAGCGTAATAGTGTTCTCGGGAATGCACTGTAAAATTAGTAATAAGTCTCTAAACAGCTCTGACTCTTTTCTGAATGCACATCAGTACAGGATAACACCTTTGCTACCCAAAAAGGAAGATCTACAAAAGAACTCGAGAGCTTGGTGGAATTTCAACTGCATAACAGCAAGGTCAGCTGACACACACACAACACAGGGCAAGGAACAGTGGTGCTTAGGCTGGAGTGAGGTTGCCAACCTCCAAGTGGAACCTGAAGATCTCCCACTATTACAACTGATCTCCAAGTCACCAAGATCAGTTCCCCCGGGAGGAAATGGCTGCGTTGGAGAGGGGACTCCATGACGTTATACCCTGCTGAAGTCCCTCCCCTCCCCAAACCCTGCCGTTCCCAGGCTCCACCCACAAATTCTCCAGGTGTTTCCCAACTCACAGCTGCCATCTCGAAGCTGGAGGGTATCTGGGAGGTGCACAGAAAGGTGAATGGAGCTGCTTTCAAAGCACAAGTTCTCTGTGAGCCATCTGGTCCAAGGAAGATAAATCAAGGACAATTTCATGAAAGATACTGGTCAAGCAAACCTAGGTAGTGACACATGCAATAGGATCTCATTGCAGGTCTCATTTGTGACAATGACCCGCTTTTCTGCCGGATCAATATCAAATTGCGGTAAACCAGGTTCGGAAATGAATCCTATATATAAAATTTGTTTTATTACTACACTGATTAGCAACAAGTAATACATCCACAAGCTGAGGTTTTATCGCATTCTCCTATAGAAAATCATCATCTTCCTATGGGTAAGATGCATATATTGATACACTCTTCCACCAAGGAGCTCTCCTTCCCTTCCCCATTTTGTCCTTGGGACAATTGCATGGGGAAGGTTCGGGATGAGAGAAAGTGCAAGGTGCAACAGCACCCAGTGAACTTTGTGACTTGATAGGCATTTGAATCCAGATCTCCCAAGTCCTAATGACTCTAACCACAAAACAATGGACTCTCCAGCTCCATATGTTTCTGGAATGTCATGGATGTTGTTTTTGGATTTCCCCCCACACCAGGAAGTTGGACACCCTAGCACAGATGTACCGTACCCTTCTAAACTCATTGACTTCACTGCAAGTCAGAAGCGTAAAAGTGTTCTTGGGAATGCACTGTAAAATTAGTAATAAGTCTCTAAACAGCTCTGACTCTTTTCTGAATGTACATCGGTACAGGATAACACCTTTGCTACCCAAAAAGGAAGATCTACAAAAGAACTCGAGAGTTTGGTGGAATTTCAGCTGCATAACAGCAAGGTCAGCTGACATACACACAACACAGGGCAAGGAACAGTGGTGCTTAGGCTGGAGTGAGGTTGCCAACCTCCAAGTGGAACCTGAAGATCTCCCACTATTACAACTGATCTCCAAGTCACCAAGATCAGTTCCCCCGGGAAGAAATGGCTGCTTTGGAGAGGGGACTCCATGATATTATACCCTGCTGAAGTCCCTCCCCTCCCCAAACCCTGCCATTCCCAGGCTCCACCCACAAATTCTCCAGGTGTTTCCCAACCCACAGCTGGCATCTCGAAGCTGGAGGGTATCTGGGAGGTGCACAGAAAGGTGAATGGAGCTGCCGGCAAAGCACAAGTTCTCTGTGAGCCATCCGGTCCAAGGAAGATAAATCAAGGACAATTTCATGAAAGATACTGGTCAAGCAAACCTAGGTAGTGACACATGCAATAGGATCTCATTGCTGGTCTCATTTGTTACAATGACCCGCTTTTCTGCCGGATCAATTGCAAATTGCGGTAAACCAGGTTCGAATCCTATATATAACAACAAGTTCGAATCCTATATATAGCAACAAGTAATACGTCCACAAGCTGAGGTTTTATCGCATCTCCTATAGAAAATCATCATCTTCCTATGGGTAAGATGCATATATTGATACACTCTTCCACCAAGGAGCTCAGGGCAAGGGCTCCCCCCCCCCTTCCCCATTTTGTCCTTGGGACAATTGCATGGGGAAGGTTCGGGATGAGAGAAAGTGCAAGGTGCAATAGCACCCAGTGAACTTTGTGACTTGATAGGCATTTGAATCCAGATCTCCCAAGTCCTAATGACTGTAACCACAAAACAATGGTATAAATGAGGATGGGATACAGCTTTACCAGAATGACGTGTTTCACTGCCTTCTTTAGATTAAGCAACAAAGGAGATCTCAGTCAAGCATCAGGAAAACATTTTAAATGCAATAAAAGTTCATAAATGGAGCTACAGCTATATATTCAGACAAATAATCTAACACAGCACCACTTTGAGCTGTACCACTTCCAAAAAATGGATGGTATTATTTATGAGCCCTGACCTGGATATCCCAGGCTAGCCCAATCTCATCAGATCTCAGAAACTAAGCAGGGGCGCAATGCAGAGGCAGGCAACAGCAAACCACCTATGAGCATCTCTTGCCTTGAAAACCCTACAGCAGGGGTGTCAAACATGTGGCCCGGGGGTCGGATCAGGCCCCCGGAGGGCTTCTATCAGGCCCACAGCGGAACTGGCTGTCTTCTGCTTCTTCCAGTTCTGCTGCTGCTGTGTCCTTGTAGGTTTGCGGCTTACGATACACACCTGAACAGCATACTCAACATTGCCACAGCACAAACATTTTGATGCAATAATTCAGAGCAAGAGTTGTAAGTTATCAGACACTGTTAAACAAAATACTGCAAGAGTGCAAATGTTTTAAGCATGATTTTATTTTAAGTTAAAAAAAAACCTTTTTGTTTGTGTCCTTTATAAAGTTTATCTCTCTGCTACCTGGCGTTACATTTTATGACACACATGGCCCGGCCCAACAGGGTCTCATTTATGTCAGATCCGGCCCTCATAACAAATGAGTTCGACACCCCTGCCCTACAGGGTCACCGTAAGTCAGCTATGACTTGACAGTGCACACACACACACAAAGTATTTATGAATGCACCCCCATGTAACATGCTCCTCCATGTTTAAAAACCCCCCCCAACCCTAGCACCTCTATAAGAAGACTATGCTAGCACCCTTATTCCTGACAGTTGTTCACAAGAAGAAACTTCTAATACTATGGAGTATTCAGTTGTGTGATGCCTCCTGCATTCTAAAGCAGCATGCTTCTGTGAGGACAACATGTGTCCCCCCCCAACTGCCTAGGAATGCTGCAGATGTTCTTCCTTGTTTGTTTTTAGTAAAAGGTTTCTGTTACTGAGGTTTACTTGATTTTCAATTTAAGTCTGTAAGCTTTTTTGAGCCATGAGGAAAGGAGGATATAAATATCTCAATAAACAAGTAAAATTATGGAAGGCTTGAAATTGGATGAGATTTCCAACTGTTCCCATTTTGACTCTAGAATCCTAAGACAATGACCATTCACAGACACACCACATGAGAAGCCTGAGGCTGAAGTTCTAGTCCAGTTCATCTCTGATGAGAGCTACCCTCCATAACTTCCAGGTTTTCCCCAGAAGTGATGTAATGGTGCACACAATGTCACAGCCCTCCCCGTATCTCTGCCCCCAATCCTCCCACCAGTTGCCAGGCATAGCCAAGGAACCCTACCTCCAGTCACAGTTGGAACCTCCTCCTGCAACGTTCAAGTTTAAAAATAAATTCTTCCATATCCATTTCAGGTTTTGTGCTTCAGGGCAGACGATGAGAGCTCAATCCCCACAGTTGCCACCTGGGGACAGCTTCTATGTTGAGCCCTCTGCTTGGAGACCCTAGGAGAAGGGCTCCCCCCCAGCACCTACAAACCAGACGGTTCAGCTCTCCTTCAGGAGCAGCTCCTAGGAGATGCGGATGGTGCTGCACTGAAACCCCGCCTCCATATCCATTTCAGTTTTTAATGCCTGTCAAAAGTGCACCTCAGCAGCTTTGCATAGGAC
>NW_015167165.1:0-3423 GCF_001447785.1 Gekko japonicus
ATACTGGTCTAATGGGAATAACCTCCTTAAATTTATGACCTTTATGTGGGGGACTGTTACCTAAAATATTGATTGCATTTCTCTTCTGTTTCAGAGAGATGGTCAATGCATGGTTTTCTGAGAGGATTCATACCATTCCAGTGTGCAAAGAAGGGACCAAACACCACAGCGAAGCCTGTTCTTGTCCCAGTCACCAAACAGCACGGACTGAGAGCACTACACCTACACCACCAGCTCGGAAGATATCCGCTTCTGAATTTGATCGCCCTCTTAGGCCCATTGTTGTCAAAGATTCTATTGGAACAGTGAGTTTCTTGACAGACTCTGAAAAGAAGGAGCAAATGCCTCTACAGTCTCAGAGGCTTGGATCTGATTCAGGGGATCAGTGTTCAAGGCTCTTAGAACTAGTGAAGGATATTTCCAGTCACTTAGATGTCACGGCTCTTTGTCACAAGATTTTCTTACACATCCACGAACTAATAGCCGCTGATCGTTACTCCCTTTTCCTGGTTTGCGAAGACAGTTCCAATGAGAAATTTCTTGTCAGCAGGCTTTTTGATGTTGCCGAAGGCTCCACCTTGGAAGAAGCATCAAACAACTGTATCCGCTTGGAGTGGAACAAAGGGATTGTGGGCCATGTAGCAGCTCTGGGCCAACCTTTGAATATTAAGAATGCGTATGAGGTAAATAAAAATGTGTGTATGTATGGGTTTTTTATCCATAGAGACACAAGCATGTGAAGTTTATTTTTGTTCATTTATTTGGACAACTCCACTTTTCTATGCAATGGGGATCCCAATCGGCTTGCAGCATCCCTCTCCCCTCATTTATTTTACCCTCACAATAACACTGTTAGGTAGGCTGAGAGATAGGTCAGCAAACTTTTGTGGCAGTGTAGGGATTCTTCTCTGAGATCCTAGTCCAACATTCTAAAAAACACACTAGCCTTCACCTAGTTCCCTTCTAAATGATTCAGACCATAAAAAAATTTGTTTAGAAAGACCGTGCGGTACAGAAAAGAAAAGGGGGGAAAGGGGGGTTATACACCACAATTGCATTTGTCGAGGGTAATCATGTAGTATAAAATATATAAGAAAATATTTCCCCTTACATCCCCTTCATTATAATTTTAAGGTATTATCTATAATATACAATAGTTGTTACTTCTGTTGGGATGTGATTGTATTGAACATTTTAAATTTAAGTATCAAACTTAACTATTCTATTTTGATTACATTAGTTTCATCATTACTACATATTCAATATTACATATTTTTGCTGCTTCTACATATTCATTAGAAGGTGCCGAGGAAGGTCTATTATATATCTCATATCAAGAACCCTAGTCAGACCATTTGTTCATTTAGCTCAGTATTGTCTACTCTCACTGATGGCAGTTCTCTGCTGACTTGGGCAAAGGGATCTTCAGCAGGGATTGCACTTGAAGGCCTTCTGCATGCAACTCGTACCTGTCTACGGAGACAAAGTTGCTTGATTACAAAATGATGCTTTAAGAGGGTGGCAGACAACCAAAGCCCAACCATGGCCTATCTAGCAGTTTACTGACTATGCTGAGTTTTGGTGGCCCTCTAGAGCCTTGGACAGGGAATCTTTAATTAGAAATTAAGAGGGTTGAATCTGAGGTCTTATGCAGTAATACATGCCCTTTGCTGTTGACATACACTTTCTCTAAAGGTCTGTAATGATATAAAATGTGTCCAGACAAGAATACTGGATAATAGTGGCAAAGATAGACAATGCATAGCTCCATGTCACATGTGAAATCTATGAAGTGGCACTTTAAACGGTATGGTGTAATTTTTTAAAATGGAATTTCTAGGGGCTGTGCTTACTTTTTCTTTATTTATAGCCTGCCTTTCTTGATGAAACTCAGGCTGATTACAGGATATAAAACAGTGTAATTAGACAGGGTAAGACAGCTAATGAACAGTGCAATAAGACTAGGATCACAGAATTAGAGAATAGCATGAAACAAATTATCTAAAGCAAGGTATACTATAAACAATGCAAAAATGTTGGATTATAAGGTATAAGACAATGCAGTAAAAACAGGTGATACCTACAATAATCACTGCAGTGGACCTGCTATTTTGCACAGTCTGTGAAATGATAAAAGTGTGGGAACCCTTCCCAACTCCCCAGGCAGGCCAGGACCCAAGGTGGGAGCCACCTTTAGAAGGCTTTGCTCAGTTGAGCACAATTGTCACAGCTGGTAGCTCCACTTACTTTGTCTGAAGTGGGTATCATAGTACTTTATCATAGTACTTTATAGCAAAGTGGTCAAAGCATTGAGGGGATACAATATATCATATCAAATATCTATTCATGGAAATTTGTGTAGTATATATGGTCAGGGAAAGAAAATGGCGGACAGCCTCTTGGTTGCAAATAATAATCTAAAGTACATGACACCCATGTTCTTCATTTTGTAGAGTCATAGCACAATATAAACAGCTAATAAGGTAACAGTTTACACTGTCATATCACAATCTTCAAGATGCAGCACCAAGACAAGTATAGTATTTTACTATCAGGATTTATTAATCTGTACTACAATTGTGAACTTGATTTCTACTGGGGATTTGCCAAATTGGTTGGGCTATTTGCTACTAGGATTAAGTCAGAAGTATCAGACATGCTGACTTTCTTTTTGTTGGGTGCAGGAAAGGGAAAAAGTTCCATGCATTTGTGGAATTTTCCCTTTGGGGGCTGACAAAGGGACATAAAACTGTCTGTCTCTCTGTCATCAGTACATCCAATTCTCAACATGGCACCATCTGTGGATGTTCTTTGTTCTGTGTAAAAATTTCAATAAAATTGTAATTTACAAAAAAAATCTGAAAATTAGGGCTATGAACATACAAGACAGGTATTTCTACAAACCTGAGAAAAACCCCAGATTTTCAGCAAAGTCTGAAAACTAAAAAACAAACAACCCAAAACCAACACTGAGATGTTAACCCCTCCCCCCAAGTAACAGAAGCAGAACCTGTGGCTTTAAGACACTAATGCCCTCAGTGGTTGTTGCTGGGCAACGGCAACAGAATCACCAGCCTTCAAGTCTTGATTTCTATCAGTAAAAGGCAGACAAAAGGGGCAGGACCATTTCTAGGGTTGTTTTTGCCTTTGAGGGAAGACTCATTGGCCTGGCAGCAACCTCTGAGCAACTTGATACCACATGACTTATGTGACTCATCCAGGATTGAACATAAGAACATAAACATAAGAGACGCCAATGTTGGATCAGGCCAAAGGCCCATCCAGCCCAACACTCTGTATCACACAGTGGCCAGAAATACCAGTGCCATCAGGAGGTCCACCAGTGGGACCAGGACATTAGAAGCCCTCCCACTGTTGATCCCCCCCTCCAAGCACCAAGAAGACAGAGCATCACTTGCTCCA
>NW_015167165.1:4116-11913 GCF_001447785.1 Gekko japonicus
CCGGGGCCGTTGGGGGCGGGGTGTGTGGCCTTATGACACATTTCCGGTGATGTCAGGGGGTGTGGCCTTATGACACACTTCCGGTGATGTCAGGGGGTGTGGCATATGCTAATGAGTTATGCTAATGAGTTCCCCTAGCTCTTTTTCTACGAAATGACCCCTGCTTGTGGCTAATAGCCACTGATGGACCTCTGCTCCATATGCTTATCTAATTCCCTTTTGAAGCCGTCCATGCTTGTAGCCGCCACCACTTCCTGTGGCTGTGAATTCCATGTGTTATTCACTCTTTGGGTGAAGAAGTACTTTATTTTATTCGTTCTATCCCGACCGCTCAGCAATTTCATGGAGTGCCCACGAGTTCTTGTATTGTGAGAAAGGGAGAAAAGTACCTCTTTCTCTACCTGCTCTTTCCCATGCATAATCTTATAAACCTCAATCATGTCACCCCTCAGTCGTCGTTTCTCCAAGCTAAAGAGCCCTAAGCGCTTTAACCTTTCCTCATAGGGAAAGTGTTCCAACCCTTTTATCATTTGAGTTGCCCTTTTCTGCACTTTTTCCAAAGCCATAACTGCTTTGGATTGACTGCTTACTGTTCAACAGCAGGCACTTCATAAAAGCCGGTGTTATATACTGCTTAAAGTTTCAGACTAGGATTTGGGAGACACCGATTTGAATCCCCATTCTTTCATGGTGCTCACTAGGTGTGGGCTAGTAACACACTCTCAGCCTAACCTACCTAAAAGGGTTGCTGTGGGGGGTAAAACAGAACGATATAGACTGCTTTGGGTCCCCATTGTGGAGAAAGGTCAGATATAAAAGAGGTAAATAAATAATAATGGGGAGCTGATAAAAAGGAAGTTGGCTGGTGGACAGGAAGGAGAAAAGGAAGTATGGAAATGTGAGATGACATGAAGGCTGTAAGGAAGAGGAAATAGTGTTGGGGGGAAGAATACTGGGGAAAGTGAAATATCTCCCTCAAATTCTTGTGCAAGGGATATACAATCATTTTTAAAAACTCAGTTTAATTTCAAATCCAGATTTGGGAAGGGGCTTTTCAATATCTTGAAATTTCAGGACTCTCCTTACTGGTTTGGGATATTTTTCAGATTTTTTTTTTGGGGGGGGGTCCTGAAAATCCAGGACCATTTTAGTCCCCTCCTGAGGGAGCAGTGAGGGAGGGAGGGAGGGAGACAGAGGAATCTGGTCAAGCCAAACAGCTGTTTGGGGAAGGTCTCCCTCCCTTTAAAAATCATTACTTTCTGTGGAAGGCCACATGAACCCTATAACATTTAAAGGGACTGGAGCCCACCCCCAATAAAAGTGGGACACCACGTGAGCTAGGCAAATAGGGGAGGGGAGAAGTGGTCATGAGAGGAGGAGTGTAAACCACAGCCATATGAGCTGGGCCATGAGAGGAGGAGCAGACGCTGTCCCTGGTGCCACAGAGAGGTGGACAAGGAGGAGGGTGTGTGAGTGTTTAGGAGTAGGAGATGCTGCTTTGCCTTCCTGCACTGCCAGCACTGCAAGTAGGTGAAGAAAAGGAGGTCACCACCATTCTTCCACCGCTGCGTGAGCAGAGATAGGAATGCAGCAAACGGATGGGTGGGGAACAGGAGCTGCCCCCTCAACTGCTGTGTGACCAGACAGTGGCACAGTGGGCAGGATGGTTGGCAAGTGGCTGAGCAAGGAAGCACATGCAAGGGGGGAGTGGGATCCCCCCTGCCAGTCTTGCAGTGAGTGAATGTGTATGTAAATTTATTGATATGTATCCTAGGTATTTTGGTTGGGGCAGTCTAATAGGTTTTTTTGTTTTGTTACACCACTGACATTAACACAAATAGTTCTCATCTGAGGTAAGCACATGTGTTTTCTTTGATATTGTACCATAGTATTTATAGAATTCAGCTTTCTCGTCATAAGAATGGCAAAACCAAGCTTTTAAACTTTGTTTCCAAAAATGGAACAGCGTGATCCTTTTAATCAGCAGTGCTTATTTAGCCATGACTGCACTGCATTCAGTGAGCTTTATTCATTTTCTTTGAGAACAGAAAAATGTTTTAAAAATGGTTATGCTTTTACTAAGCATAGTAGGGTGTATATTCACACTAGAAGGGGAATAGCACTGTGTTTTGTTTTTGTTTTGCAAGCTTGTTACACTATGTGTAGCAAGTTAGTTGAGGTTCTTTATCTACAAATGCTGATGTTCCACATAAACAATTTGTTTCAGCCTCTGCTTTATGGAATATAAATGCCAGGAAAAATCACTGTCATTCTCTTATCCATTGTGTCATTATTGAAACATTGTTACCAAATAGAAACAGTTAGATGGAACATTTGCATTCCTGTAGTTATATAAACAGAGGAAGTAAGGCACAATTTTTAAAAAGAATGTGCACAAGGGTGTGATGTATTTTCTTCTTTGACAGGACCCCAGATTCAATGCAGAAGTGGATCAGATCACAGGTTACAAGACGCAGAGCATTCTTTGTCTGCCAATAAAGAACCACAGGGAAGAGGTAAGCTGAAGTATCTGGCACTTTTTCTATATTAGCATTTCCAGGTCTGCTAATTCTCTAAACTGTTTTCATCTTTCATGCTCTCTCTGCTTATGTTTCCACAGATAACAATTTTGAGTGGTGCAGTAAACTATGCGAAACTGGTTTATAGCCAGTTTTCTTTTTGAGTTTTATAATTTTTTTAAATAGTCTGAGCCATTTTTGGCACTGTAGATGTATCTGCCATTTCCCCTCACATAAAATGCTAATTTAATTTAATGTATATATTAACATCATTTGTTCAATTGAATTTGTACAGAAATGAAGTTTTGTGTATTTTATGAGAAGTAGCATTTTTTTTAAAAAAAGATCACAAATAATGTTCACTTACCTTGAAAAATCAAGCATTCTCTGAAATGTATAACAATAAGGAGAGATGGGAGGAAACCTAGTAAAAAAATTAAATTGAAAAGTGGTGGACGAGAAAAGCCATAAAATTATAAAGCAGGAAACCTGTTTTAATCTCTGCCTTTGATATTTACTTATTAGAAAACAAATATTAGGACTCTTATATTTATTATGATTTCACATCTGATGATAATATAAGCCCAACTAGTAAATTTGAACTCCCATTCAAAGTATGCTTATCTCTCCTTATATATAACTAGGGAGGAAGGCCCATTGCGAAGGGCTATACAACGGGCGGCTAGCCCCCCTCCTCGCGCCCTGCCCCTCTCGGCCGTGACCGAGGTGGCAGCCGGTGTTAGCCTTCGCACGGCGCTGCCCCCCCCTCTGTCCTGACCCAGTTGGCTGCCAGGCTTAGGCTGCTGTCCGTTGTGCCGAGCCACTCGCGGCTCTCCTCCGCTCGGCTCGTCCCCAGCCACTCGGACCTGTCGGGTCTCCTCCGGCCGGCTCTCGGCCCCTTCCCCTGTCTGGCCCGACCCTGGCGGCTGCCGGTCGACTCGCACCTCTCCTCCGGGCGGCTCTCGCCCCCTTCCCCACTCGGGCCTGACCCAGGCGGCTGTCGGTCGACTCGCGCCTCTCCTCTGCCCGGCTCTTGCCCCCTTCCCCTCTCGGGCTCGACCCAGGCGGCTGCGGTTCGACTCGCGCCTCTCCTCTGCTCGGCTCTCGCCCCCTCCCCCTCTCCTCACCGATGCAGGCGGCTGCGGGTGTGAGCCTGCGGCTCGTCGTCCCCAGGCACTGGCGCATCTCGGCTCTCCTGCGAATCCTCCGCAGGCCATGGGAAACTGTGTGCACGGAGGGACTCAAACGACGTGGCCAATGGGACATGGCCAAGCTGTTGACGGGCAGGCGAGCCGTCCAAACACTGTAGGGGCGCATTGCGTGCAGTTTGCGTCTTACTGCTTTATAATATAGGGAGGATAGTGAAGTGGGGTGGCACTTTCTGAACATTCCACACACTCCCAAATCAGTTGGTTCCATGATGCCTATGCACTGGCTGTGTTGCCTGAGTCCCGCCTCCAACATTCTAAACAGTTTGCTGTTCCTCTCCCCCCCATAGCCCGTCAGAACAAAGAGGTTGTTTGCATATGTGGTCTGGTTGGCCTTTGCCTCTAACATTCTAAACAGTTTGCTGTTGCGAGTCATTGAATGTGTCCTGAGGTAAAATACATATCCCAATCTTCCCTTAAACAGTCACTGGAGTTGCCAGTCTCCCAGTGGGGCCTGGAGATCTCCCAGAAATCACCGTGTTTCCCAGCCACAGCACATCATTTCTGCTACAGAAAATTTCCCAGCTATTACAACTGATGTCCAGATGACCAAGATCAGTTCTCCTGGAGACAATAGCTGCTTTGGGCAATGGACTCTATGGCATTATACGCTGCTGAGATCCCTCCCCACCCCTTCCCTCCCCAGGTTCTACCCCTCAAATTTCCACATATTTCCCAACCCAGAGTTGGCAACCCTGTAACTGGCTACGGAACCATTTTCCAGACTCTTGGAAACCAAAAAACATGGCATAGGAGGAGGTGGTTTTCTACCTTAGCTGCCACTGCATAGCCCCAAATTAACATAAGCCAACCTCCAGGCGGCACCTGGAGAACTCCAGCTATTACAACTGATGTCCAGATGACCAAGATCAGTTCTCCTGGAGACAGTGGCTGCTTTGGGCAGTGGACTCTATGGCATTATACCTTGCTGAGGTCTCTCCCCATCCCTGCCCTCCCCAGGCTCTACCCCTCAATCTACAGGTATTTCCCAACCCAGAGTTGGAAACCCTGTAACTGGCTATGGAATCGCTTTCCAGACCCTTGGAGCCCAGAAGACATGGCATAGGAGGAGGTGGTTTTCTACCTTAGCTGCCACTGTATAACCCCAAATCAACATAAGTCAAGGGTGGAGGGAACCATACCTGTTACCATGAGGTTGTCCTCCCATACTACCCACTTGGGGCAGCAAAATTACTTGAGTCAGCCCTGCCTTATAGCTAACCAGAAGGCTGGCCTCCCTCTATTTTCCCCTTCCCTCTGCCGCCCTACCAGTCACAGCTGGGACACTCACCTGGAGCTTCCTTCTAGAGCTTGTTGTATTTCTTCTCACAATGGGCCTTACTCCTAGTATGGAACTAAGGGCAGAATGTGTTTTGTCTGTACCGTGAATGTTGCTTAACACATGGAAAAGAAATCTGAGAGACAGCTTTCACATCACTGGTGAGGAGCTGATGCATATCCGCCTCAGTTCTTATGGGCTGAAACTCAGCAGGGCTAATCGATGTATACAGAAAAGCTTCCCTGTGACCATAGGGGGCAATTGGAGCCCCAACCAGATGTGAGGTCCTAGCGTATCCTTTTTACATAATTTCCCCAGTCAAAATTCCAGGGAGTATATCTGTTGTGTGCAGTGTTCCCTCTAAGCTGAGTTAGTGTGAGCTAGCTCACAGTTTTTTAGCCTCTGGCTCACACATTTTTGTCTCAGCTCAGGAAGGATGGCTCCAGAACAACTAATTTATGCAGTAGTCAAATCACCTGCTCACAACTTTAATGCCGGTAGCTCACAAAATAGAATTTTTGCTCACAGGACTCTTCAGCTTAGAGGGAACATTGGTTGTGTGTGTCCCCCCACACCCAAATACTGAATCTGTGCTGAGTTCAAGCTGAGCAGAGCATGCTGAGGAGGGCATGTCCCAGGCCATGACTGCCACCACTACATACTAATGTCAGTGCACATAGGGTTTTAGCTATCTGTGGTTTTGATGTCATGATAAAAGCCTATCTGTACAGAGCTCAGAATGCCAGAATTGGCACATTTTCTAACACAAGGGTTGATTAACTCTTCAGTGCCTGTGGGTTTTATTATCCCTGTTACTAAACAGATTACCAGTATATACCTATGTGGTACAACCAAGGTGAGTGGAATTTTCAGTACTATTGTCTTATGCCATTGCTACCACATCCTGCCAGATGGAATCCCCTCACACACCCTTGGGTGAATCACATACAACTTCAGAGAGGCTCATGGTGTGATCTGCAATCAGTCCGCTGCAAGGAACAGAATAAAAGAGCTGAATTATACTTTGACCTATAGACCATGTTCTTTCATGGGCAAAACAGAGAGCTCATCACACATGAATTCTCTTTTTAAAAACATTTTATTAAAGTTTATCGATACATATCAGCAATAAACAAACTACACACTGAATCATGTATAGTCCGATAACAAAGCCAGTAATTCCAGCAAAGTATAATATATCAAAATTGTACAAAAATCCCTGTGTATACTGTACTAAGCATAATCTATCCTTAGCCAGGGATACTGTATGATCTTATATATCCAAAAAACAATAACAATAAATGCAATTAACATTACCCTATGGGAGAGAATTTAAGTAACCATGAACTATAAGCCAGGAGGCAGAAATAACTAACATGAGATTACAGGAGAGTCATAATATCATAGTATTGAGAATTAATCAAGTAACGTTCGGGAGAGAGATTGTCTGCTGTGTATTCCCAAAGTGGAAGCCATTTGTCTAATAGATTGGAGAAGCCTGAATGTGTCTCTGAGTGAGCTACAGAATCAGCTATATGGTCCATCAACAACATTTCTCACACCTTAACATACCAGTTGTCAGCAGAGGGTAGGGAAGACTTTTTCCAGTGAATTGCAATAAGCCAATGGGCTACTATAAGCCAAATCATAATCAACTCCTGCCTGATTTTAGGGATCTCTGGATTGTGCCATAAATCAATTACAATAAATTCAGGTTTTTTAGGGACCTGATATCATGTAATGAGCTTGATTTGAAAAAGGATATCTTTCCAGAATCTGTGAACAAATGTACAAGTCCACCAATAATGTATTAGTGTCCCTACCTCCCCACATACCTTCCAGCATCTGGGAGAATTCTGGGTGTTTATATGATGAAGCTAGAAAGGAGTTGTATACCACTGTGTTAATACCTTATATGCAAGAAGATGAATTTTAAAAGATTTAGAATGATACAAGAAGGGGGACCCACGATACTCGCGGGGGGGAGGGGCTTCCACACATGAGGCAGAGGAGGAAGCAGGAGGAGGAGGTAATCCCCCCCATCCTGCCGGTTCCTCCCCTGTATCCTCCCCCCCCGCTCGATCTCCCCCCCTTCCGAGCAAGTGCCGGAGACTCATCTTTCTTCCTTTCCGTCTCTTCCACCCCCCACCCCGCAATCCTCAGTGCATCTTGGATTGCTGCTCCGGGAACCCGCTGCTTTTGCCTTCTCGCGCCGCGCTTTGCTTTTCTCCTTCCGAACTCGAGGATTTTCTTGGGGGGGGGAGATCTTGCGCTCTCCTCACACACACACACACACCCATCCCCAGCCTCTCCCTTTGCTTAATTCTCTCACCACCACCCCCTTTCCCTCCGTGCTTTTAATGCTGGTGGAACAGTCTTGCCTTGCAACATGAAGGTCCTCAGCTGGGTCCGTCTCATCCTCAGCCAGTGGCTTTTGCAAAAGGTGAGGAGCCGGGGCATTTGGCTGGCATGGCGGGGCTGGGGGGCGAGGCTTGAAAAGGGTGGAAAGTTGGGGCCGGTGGAGACGACCGCCTGGTGCCGAAGCGAACTCCGATTGGGGCAGCCCGGAGAATACTGCCCGATCCGAAAGGACGGGAGGCGCGGGGGGGGCCTTGGCGGGAATCGTTTCCCAACTTCGACTCCGCGCCGGCTGGCGAGTGGTTGGAACGCAAAGCCCGCCAAGGCTCGACGTGTGTCTCCAAAGTTAGGGGGATGCGGGTTTCTGGGGCGGGGAGTCGCTGTTGGCGGGGGGGGGACAACTGGGTTTCTCCCTCCCCCCCTCTCCCCCCCC
>NW_015167165.1:11945-53264 GCF_001447785.1 Gekko japonicus
TCCCCCTCCCGGCTTGCCGCTTCCCTCACTGCTCTCTTCCCCCCCTGAAGTGGCGGTGGCGAGGGAGTTCGCTGAGCGTTCCGTGCGCATGCGCACGGAACGCTCTTGCACGTTCGGGGGGGATTTAAACATCCCCCTGAATTTTTTTTTAAGTTTTTGCATTTTTGTGCACATGTGGGGACTGGCCCACGTGTGCACAAACCTCCCCCGGCCCCCCAGCTGCCCCCGGAGCGCTGATTTAGCGATCCGCACTCCGGGGGCAAGTTGGCTATTAGATATATAGATGTAGGGGCTCGCCATATTTTTTCCCATTGAGAATTGCTAATAGTAAGATTGCAATTTTTGGTCCACGCTATTTGATAATGTAAGTGATGACCTAAACTTTGTTGTAATAAAATATCATAAATTCTAGAAAGTAATCCTTTCTGCATGTGTAAGTATTGTTTTTTAAATAGCTCAAATTCAGTAAGAAGTCTGTTAAGTTGACTCCATATATGTGGGGAATCAATCAAGAGTTTTAATTGAAGATATTCAAACCTTGAAATAGTAATTCTCAATTTCTGTTCTAATTTCAATTTATCCAATATCCTTCCATTGTGCAAAATATCAATGAATCTGGACAGGGCGGCCTCCATTATTAAGTAATGGAGTAAGTAAGAAGAACTGTTTCTCGGAAGGAACCAGCTTTGATCTAAAAAGCTAGAAATTGGAGAAAGAAAGGGAGCAAATTAATTCTTGTATTTGTCCCAAGTCTGAAATAAAGAAATTAAGAAGTTACTAGTTTGGATTCCTTTCGGATGCTTATAAGGTTTACACCATAATAAACTTTTGATATTTTTGGGATACATCCTCTATAATCTTCCAATCAGAAGTATACAATTTTGGTAAAAAGGATAGAATTGATGCCTTATAGTAAAGCTGAATATCAGGAAGGGCTATACAGCCTTTACTAATTGGGCGATGAAGAGTGTAGAAATTGACTCTCGAGTGACTATTGTGCCATACAAACTCGTTCAAGGAACATTGCCATTTTTAAAGTTGATCCAATTTGAGACCAATAGAGAGTGTTCTAAAAAGAAAAATAATTTTTGGAAGAATGAAAGTCTTAATTATGTTGATTTGTATCCATCCAGGACAAGGGAAAATCATTCCATTTTTTTACAGTATCCAAAAATATTTTATTCAACTCTAGAAAGTTATATTTGACTAGATCTCAAAGACTCAACGGTATGTTTATTCCAAGATTTGACCCACTGATAAGAATAATGATCTGTAATATATGAAATTTCATCTTTAGATAAATTTATTGGATAAAGTAAAGATTTGCCTTGATTAACCTTCAGTCCTGAACTCCTGACAAGATATGATTGATGGCTGGCAGAGATTGCGTTGGATAAGTTATGAATTCTCTTTTTTAAAGACACCGGGATTCTCTTACTTTGTCTTCATCGTTTTTTAAAGTCCTTATAAAGTACTAACAGTGTATAAAACCAAGTAGTACAGTCTTATAATCCAATAGATGCCACTGGGGCTAAAGTCTTACTAAAGTAAAGATTACTTAATCCTCATGAGTAAAATCTTGCTGTATACTTGCAGATTAATGTAAAATTATTGCTCCATCTCCCCTTCACCTGATTGGCGGCCTGTTGAGCATTTACAAAACACACATGGCAAAAATCTGTCTTCAAGTTGGCCTTCTGATGGACTGTCCCAAGGTTTGTTTTGAGTGTGTGGACATTTCTATTGGCTTGTGATTTTCAGTCAAGGAGAAGTTTTGTATTTGCTGTTTTCCAATTCTCTTCCCCCCCCCCCAGCAGCATTTCAAATCATTTTCAAATACATTAATATTTTAATACTGTTGTGAATAAAAACAAGTTTAAAAGGGTGTTTAATCATATTGGTTGCAACTACACATGACTCTTTATGTACAGGTTTATGTTTAAAATAAATATGCCTTTAAATCTTTCAAAAAGATTCGAGAGAATCCTAAAGCACTGACACAGCAATTTCCAAATCAGGCAATGGTATTATAAGAATAAAATTAACAGAAACAGACAAATTAAAAGACAGCACCAACATTCAAGAAAATGAATGAGAATATAAACTAAATTGATTCAGGACAGACAGAAGGAAATATTTCTTTATTCAACAGGTAATTAAATTGTGGAATTCTCTATTAGTGGACATAGTGATGGCAATGAGCACAGAGTTAGGCAGGCTGATATAGGATAGGTCTATCAATGGCTTTAGTCACCTTGATAAAAGGAAATCTTCACATTGAAAGGCAGTAAATCTCTAAATACTAATGCCAGGAGGCAACATTAGGGCTTCACTTGGTCTCTATGCCCTGTTTGTTGGTCCTCTAGAGAGCCAATGTGTGTGAGCAACTGTGGTGTAGTGGTTAAAAAGTTGGACTAGATTCTAGGAGACCCAGGTTCTAATGCCCACTCTGCCATGGAAGCTTGCTGGGTAGATCTTGGGGCATTCACACACTCTCATCCTAACCTAGCTCATAGGGTAGTTGTGAGGATAAAATGGAGGAGACAATTACATGAACTGCTTTGGTTCTCCATTGTAGAGAAGGGCAAGGTATAAATGAAGTAATGAATAAATGAAGTAAACAAACTTGTTGACTTGCATGAAACAGATTGTTGGGCTAGATGAACTACTTGTCTGATCAAACAGTTCTTACAATCTTATGTTCTTAATTTTTGCCTAATGTTGAAGAGAGGATCAGTGGTGTCAAACAAACTACTCTGAGAAGGGTGTCACTGCCAAAAAGTCCTTCTCTCCAGTTTTCATACTTCTCATATCTGAAGGAAATAGAATCCTGAGCAGTACCTTCGTTTTTAAAAAATCTCTTGAATTTGTGACTCCTTTCATTGCAACCATTTATATTTATGTAAAATAACTTGCTTTTGTTAACAGTGTAAGATACAGAGGTAGACTAGAATTGGGGCACTCCCAGTAGATTTATTTTCCTACTCTGCCATGTAAATCACTGGGTGATCTTAGCCAGTTTCTTTCACTCAGCTTGACCTACCTAATGTGGGGATAAAATAAGGGTAAGGAGGAGATCATGCAAGTCCCTTGTGGCTCCCTGGAGGCAGGGATGGGGGAATGAGGTAAAAATAATAAACAGACTTTCAGACTAAAAGTTCAAGCAGTCCAGCATTCTGTTTCTAACAGAATACTCATGTCCAGGAGAAGTTCACAAACAAGCCACATACTGATGTCTCTTATTGTTTGGCTCCATCAGCTGGAAAAAAAAAACTGTATTTATTCTCCCGAGGAGGAGGAGGAGGAGGAGAAGATATTTGATTTATATCCTGCCCTTCACTCAGAGTCTCAGAGCGGCCTACTTTTCCCTTCCCCTCCCCATAACACACACCCTGTGAGGTAGGTGGGGCTGAGATAGCTCTTTCCAGAACTGTTGTTAAGAGAACAGCTCTGACAGAACTATGGCTTGCCCAAGGTCATTCAGCAGCTGCAGGTGGAGGAGTGGGGGAAATCAAACCCGGTTCTCCCAGATTAGAGTCCACGCACTTAACCACTACACCAAACTGTATGGCTCTTTCCCCCCTCAATCATCCTTTTTTCTAAGAACCCCAGTATTTTTAACCGTTCACTTCAGACAACATGCTCTAACTCTTGATCATTGTCAAGGATAACTTTCCCCCCTCCCAATAGGCTTCTCTTTAAACTTAGATTCAGCTGTCATTTCATTGTGAATTTGGCTCCTTCTGGAGCTTTTCAGACTCTGCTTCGGATTTCACTATCTTGAATAATTTGATGACATCTACAAACTAGTTTATCTCACCCACGGCTGTACTTCATTTCTAATAAGTTTGCAATCTAAATATTCAGCAGCCTTGCAAATACTCTGTAGATGTTTATCTTGTTACACTAGCTTTGCAGGGATTTTACTTACTCCACTGGGGCAAATGTTCAAGAGTACAGTATGAGTAGATTACTTGTAGCTGGTTACTCCCGGTACTTAAATAGAACACTTTTCCCATTTCCAAAACTGTTCATTTCATCAGGTCTTGAAATATACCATATACCATTTCATATTAATGTAACATTTATTGCTGCCATCTAAAATGTTCTTTTTCAAACTTCTTTTTTCCTGGGGTAAGCGCCGAAGCTGGCCTTGAGTCAGCTGATGACTGAGCATACCACTGCATGTTTTGATGTCTGGTGATGGAAATCTGATAGGTGAACTCCATGCTTTGCTTATGACAAATCCTTTCTTTACATAAGCAGACTAAAACAAACCAAGAATATTTCAAGCCATTGATTTGCAAACTTCATTTTACTATAAACTTCATTAGGCTTTAGCACATGGTTGCTGATTAGCTGGCCATATTTGATCAAAGAGGAATTAAATACTAAGAGCATAAGAAAAGCCCTGCTAGATCAGACCTGTGGTCCATCTAGTCCAGCATCCTTTGACCAGCCAGTTACACTGGCCAACCAGAGGACATAGAGGCTGAGGTTTTCCTCCAATGTTGTTAGCTCCACTCCATGCAAAATTTTTATAAAAATCTACCATGTCCCCTTCAGGTGTATTTTTTCTTTACTAAATGTAAACTGTAGCCTTCCGCCCTCATCAAGGCCCTCAAGGCTGCTAACAGATTAAAAACATACCTAATAAAAACATATCTTAAAAACATTAAAAGCAAACAAAACACATAATTAAAACAATTGAAATCAAGCTAAAATACACAGACAAAAATATAAAAACAACAATTAAAAACATGGGGAGGAAAATGGTATTACTGAGGGAACATCACATGAAACAAAAAAAGTCTTTACTTACTTGTAGAAGTCAACAGCAGAAGGGGGCAGGCAAGTCTCTCTGGTAACAGAGTTACAGAGTTTTGGTGATACAACTGAAAAGGCCCTCTTCAGGGTTGCCACCAGGCTACTCTCAGAAAGAGGGTGCTGGGAACAGGGCCTCAGAAGATCTCAGAAGTTTGGGTAGATTCATAAGGAGGTAGGTGGAGTTTAGCCTTTCTTCACACCCTTTCTGTATTCTTTTATCATGATACTGCAGTACTGTAATACTCTTTGGGATAACTGTTTAGACTACTGTTCCTAGCTTCTGAAAGAAAATATGTGATAGATTTACTCTCATAAATGTAAACTAAGTTATAGCTGAAGTGAGGCACATCTCTCTCTTAACTTTAAAAATGTGAAATGAATGTGTGCATAAAGTGCTGTCGGGTCACAGCCGACCCCAGCAAGGGGTTTGCAAAGCAAGTGAGAAACAGAGATGGTTTTTGCCATTGTGTTCCTCTGCAGAGTATTCCTTGGCAGCCTCCCTTCCGAGTACTGACCCTACTTAGCTTCCAAGATCGGACAAGACCAGGCTATACCATGCTGCCTTCCCCCCCAAACAAATACATAGATGAATGAATTAACGCAAGATATATGGGGGGAGGGGATGACGAGCCACACTCATTTCTAGGCAGTTTAAATTAGACAGACTTAAGTTGTGGACTGTTTCTTAGGGGATTTTTCCCCCTTTTAAATTCTCTTACCAGAAGGTTTTCATCACTCTCACCACAATGCCTTACTGACACATTTCTGGAACAAGACTTGATCTACTGAGTCAACCCCTAAATTACCATCTGCTTTTAGCTGCTTTTCCTAGTTTTTAAAAATAAAAAATGCTAACAGCATAAAACATTTGGGTTCTCTTTCCCAAGATGCGCCTCGCAATTTAAAAAATAAACATTATTATCGTCGTCATCATAAAGATCTGTCTAGCAGATAAAGGAAGCTGCTTTGGTTCTTAGTGTTACTGGTAACAGTCCAAAGATATATGGCCTTTCTAACGATCACTGAAAGCAAGTCACAAGCATATTCTAATTAAAGTATAAGTTATTTTCCCCATAGCCATTTATAAATATTTTGGGCATGATCCATTCCATCTCCTGCATGCAGCTGCTTTGATCACTTGGTACAAAACTAGTGATAGGTTCATGGTGCTCAGTGTCTTTTTTGAACTTTTAGCCCAGTGATCACAATAGTTAGAATACAAATATTGTCCTTTGAATGCTATGGAAATGTGGTACACCCACAATAACATCACTGCAGTGGGGGAACAGTCTGTTTTCTGAATGCATACATAGGAACACGTGTGCATTTATTGCATAAGAAACTGATTTTGTGGAAAGTTCATGAGTGTCAATGCAATTTTCCTGTTTCATCAGAGAATCATATGATGGTGATATTTATAAATAAAAACACACTCTTTTTGCCATGAAAAGGGAAGGCATATGGTATCCTTTTAAAATTAATAATTCTTGTTGAAGGAAGAAAATCAGTTGCAAAATACCTGAATGATTTGGGGCCATGAAGGGAAAAACATATCCACAGAATAAGACACATATCTTAAAGAAAGAGCAAAATCCATTTATTAATTTTAGAGCTTGGACTGAAAAACCACTATCAGCCCTCTCTTCAACAGTTTTAACGTTGTCCGCAGACAGCTGCAAAGGCAGTCTTGTACATCACATACATTCTGAATGACTGAAATGAATTCTAACATCTCCAGGCCATTTTAACCTGTTTCTGAAGATGAAATTATGTCTTTTCTCTATCATACATCATTTTATTGTGTTGTATGTGTTTTCAAGTATCTAAGTGCAATTCTAATCCAACCTATACCTTTCTAAATCCATTGAAGCCAATGGGATTAGAATGGTACTGCAACTCTCCTTAGGAATATGCCTTAAGTTTCCAGTTAATGTTACCAAGCAAGGTCTGGGTTTTCTTCAAGGCATTACTTTCAGTTTCAAAGCACTGGACCAAGAAGGAATGAAGATGCTTCTTTTGGGTTGAAGCAGAGGCAAGAGCAACCCCCCCTCCCAATATCTGTATTAGGATAAACTGTCAAGAGTGTGTTAAGGTCTGGATGGAGCCAAGAAGTATATAGAAGTCATGGAGTCCGCATGGAGTCCACAGAATGAATGGTGCAGGTAGAAGACGCAGAGGGCAGAAGAGAATGCTGCCGATGCGAAGTTTGGACAAATAGGAGGAAAAAGCTGAGCAAGAGGTGCAGAAGTGGGAACAAAGCTCCCGGTGACCCAACAACGCCGCTGGTCACCGGGGGCTGATTTACTGCTCCGAGGAAGACGGGCAGCAAGAGAGCCTGACTCCTGAAGTCAGGACCCAGGCAGGGGGCAGAGCCGGCTTGAGTAAACAGCCGGGCTCTGCTCCTGCCATTTGGCAGTTGCTCCAATGTGCTTGCCCACCCTCCCGCCCTGTTCTTAGTGTAGGCTGTTGCTGGTTGCCTATTGGAGCCAGGTAGGAATTTTTCGCTTCTACCCAGTATTGGCTTAATGGGTGGAGGTGTTTTCGCCTACCTTGCACTGAGAGCAGTGGATTGGATAGTTGGTTGTGGTGGTCAACACATAAATAGGTTGGTTACTTTGCAGTTTGGTGCGGGCAAGAAACCGGAACCGGTGAGCACCTTACAGCAATTTTCCCCATTAGGCAACAGGGGGTCATCAGGAACTGCCTTCGGATTTCTAAGGTCCAGGGTGGGGAATGGTGATCACCTCCTCTGGGAACCTCGTAGGGTATGCTCCTCTCTGCAAGTTGGAAGGCTTCAGGGGTAGGCACTCCTAGGTGGCAACCAGTTTGCTGCACTGCCAGTCGCGAGTCAGACCAATGGCTGAGTGACCCGTCCAAGAAAAGGGCAAGGAGGTTCGTCAGGGAAGTGACACCTGTCTTGCCTGTTCCGTGCTCGCTTAGCTAGTCCCTTGCTGCAATGCTATGTTAAATAGTTAATAAAGTGGCCCTTGTTTACTTCCAAACTGTTGTCTGTCTTGTTATTCTGCCTGGGGGGGCAATGGAAATGGGGCAGCTGGGAGGGAAATTTTTATGAATTTAATGGCAAGGGAGGAGACAAAAGCAGTACATCCAGAGATTGTGGGACAAGTATCATAGAGTATGCATAGAGGATGCAAAAAAACTTATTGTACAGAATAAAATCTTTATGTGCTCTTTTTCATATTCCATAAAGTCAAAAGGAAATTAGGCTCCATAGCTACTTTAGAATCTGTAGCTGCCTGGCCTGGTGATGAAGAATGAGGGTATTCTTTAAAGGACAGCATTGAAAAATAGCTAACTATCTTGGATTGCTTAGCTATTTGGACATGAAAGAAGCTTAATCTCCACAGGAATACAGAAGCAATGGTAGAGAATCTAACCCCCCCCATCCTACAGTTTAACAAAAACACCCCTCCCCTTTCCCTGAAAGAAACAAAGATCCATTTCCTGCTTCTTTGAGCATTCTTTGATACAGTGGATCATTTTTCTTCTGTGTTGTCTTTACTGAATCTTAAAATCTTCTCAGGAAGCCAAGGGGGGAAAGTGTTTAACTTAGAAATAACAATGAAAAAAAGGGCACACGCTCCCTTTGGGGGTTGATGTAGCTTTCACAGAATCTGAGATCTGAGTGTACAAAAATGCAACAAGAAGCATCCATATAAAATAAAACTTTGAATGCAGCTAGCAATGCTAACGAAATATTTGCAGCCTGTGGAGAAAGCCTGCAGGGAGCCAGGAAGGGCAATGTCATTCTTAAGGCTAAAAGCCAGCCTGTCTATTTTTAGGCAAACAAAATAATTAGTGAACATAAAACGCTGCGGTGGGTTATATGACAATTGAAGCTTATCTTTGTAAAGCGAATGGAGCCTCCAGGATGGATCGGCAATGGGCACTTGCATGCAGAAGGAGTAAAAACAGCAGCTCTGAAGTATTCAAGTATTTAATGCAAGTAGAAACTGCCATTTAAGCATATGGGGGTAGTATTGAGGGGACAGAGCAGTAGAAAAACATACAGGCGAAACACAGGGGCAGAGCAATCCTCTGTTGTACCTGAGCTGAGCTGAGGCGGTGTAACAGTGGCCAATAGTCACCTCCAGTGTTCCCTCTAAGCTGAGTTAGTGTGAGCTAGCTCACAGTTTTTGAGCCTCTGGCTCACACATTTTTGTCTTGGCTCAGGAAGGATGGCTCCAGAGCAAACTAGTTTATCCAGAAGCCAAATCTCTTGCTCACAACTTTAATGCCAGTAGCTCAAAATGTAGAATTTTTGCTCACAAGACCCCACAGCTTAGAGGGAACATTGGTCACCTCCCTAAGGGGTAGCATCCAAATGGGGAAAAGATGTTCTGTCAGTGTTGGTGGACAATGCCACAGTGGCATCCATGCCATTTCTGCCGCTCCGTTCCATTCCAGCCTTGTTGCCGGGGTTGTGTGTGTGAATAAGACAGGACAGAGAGGACTGATGGAAGCCGTGAGTCAGTGGGACTTAGTCAAGCATCTATCACTGGCAGGGGACAGAGAGGGGTGAGCCACAGGAGCCTCGCTTCTCCCCTGCTGCATACTCCCCCTTAAAGAGACCAACTCCTGTCAGAAGCCCTGGTCACCTATCAGTGGGGAAGGGGATGCCAACTACCCTCCCCACAAGGACACCATGGTGTCACTCTGCACACAGTGCACAGGGCCCCTGAGTGCCACGAGAGATGAGAAAATGGATTGTGGGGAGGTGTCCTCTGCTCATCAGCAGCCACGCCATCCAGCAGGGCACCCATGCTGTTGAGAGTGTCCCTGTGGCAAGCCCCCTGCAACCCCTGCTGGAGGATGAGCAGGACATAGAGTGGGGGGCCTCTAGAGCCTCTGAGATGTCCCCCAGCAGCTGCTCGATGCCCTCCTGTCCCTCATCCATGTCCCTTGCGATGGCAAGAAACCCCTCCAGGTGCCTGGCTGCCACTGTCACAAATGCTGCCATCCCCTCCATCCATTGCTGCCCCCTGGAAAAGGCTTTCTGCCACTCATGACAGCTCCCCAGCCACTCATGCTCAGCCACCACCCACATAGAGGAAAGGGTGGGCCAGACTGGCTGTGCTGGATGAGGGCCCTGTGGCTGGGGACCCAGATTTTTCTATTGAACATTGAACTCTTTGTGCACTCCTTTCAATTGGTGCATTATCACTGTATAAGGAATTTCTTCATATTACCATGGAATTGTGATTACGTATTTGGACTTTGTGTGAACCTTCATGTATATTGCTGTACATATTTGATGTCTTTTCAATTGCGTTAGAAATTACATTTTGATAAATGGGTTGGTAATTCTTTATTAAGTACTATTATTGAATATAATTTCACTTTGGACATAATTTTTGTTGCTCTTAAAACTTCTTAAGGACATTTAAACTGATTATTATGCTCTTGCTTTAATACATGCACTCCATGACCTTGCTGGCTTGTTTGTTGTTATACAAATTGTGTTTGTGCTAATGACGCAACTGCCTCCGGAGGCTAGCAGAAACCCTGCAGAGTTGTCTCTGTCAGTTCCCAATTACCTGGTTATAGGAGACTTGCTGCCAGAACTGCTAATCAGCAGTCCCCATCACAGGGGTCTTGCCATTATTGCCTCAAGACTGGAGATGTAAACTTGTCTGAAATATCCAGAAACTAAGAACACAGTCCACATACTTTTTATGAGGACCAGCCAAATGGTACATAACAGTGTGGAAGCTTTCCCTGGTGCAGTCTGCTTTGTGCTAGAGATGTAAGATGCAGCGTTGATGCTGGTGTCCAGTCTCCCCCAGCTTTGTTATGAGGCCATAAAATGGTTACATTCCACACAAAAAACACAAACAACAGCAAATGGCTGTCATGTGCCTAGTGAAAGCTGAATTCTGTTTTCAGGACGCAGTAAAGAAAGCACTTGGAAGTCATTGCATTCACTTTGGAAATAATTTTGGAAATAAATTTAAGATGTTGCATTCTTAAAGGTATGGGGTCAGTTAAGTCCAAATTCTGTAATTTTACCTCATGTTGAAATTTTACAAAGTCTCTTGCTAGTCACAATCATTATATTAATTTAGGAGATAAATTTGAGAAGTTTTGAGATGTTGTATGAGGTATAACGTCGGTTCAGTTTATTACCTCATGCATCATGTATCATGTGCCATGGAAGTTCTCTGGGTGACTTGGAGCCAGTTACACTGTCTCAGCCTAACCTAACTCACTGAGGTGTTGTGAGGATAAAATGGAGGCAAGGAGAATGATATAAGCTGCTTTAGATCCCCACGGGGGAGAAAGGCAGGGTATAAATAAATGAATGCAGTATTCTGCCAAGCACAGTAATGTTATGTTCTTTTTCCTTACTGGCTAAGTTCAGGTATCATATAAGTAGCAAGAAGTTGTTCCCATCCATGCCGGTCCTAACGAAAAAGTCTTTCTACTTTTTATATGTTTTTGCCAGAACTGGCACTTTAAAAAAAAAACTTCATAGTAGTGTTGTTGTTGTTTTTGTCCTGTGCTCCCCCAAATTTCAGGGTATTTCATAAATTTGTTTTAATTCCCGGGGGAGAAATGTTAAAACCAATTTACCCACTTTTTTCCTGAATCTCTACTCAAGACCAGTGAGCTGTACCAGTTCTAATGAGTCTGGAATCTGGGCAGGTTGGTTACTTGAAATAACATACTTTCATTATTCAGTTATTAACATATGCTACAATTTCCTTCAACTAGAATGCTACTGAGGGTTAAAATCAAGGAGAGCCCTTTGTGTCTGTTTTCATTTCTGGTCCCCCCAAAGATATTAACAAGTTCAGGGGGGTGGTATTAGAATTCAGAAAAATAAATGAGTCCATGCTTTTCACAGTAAAAAGAATACCTGCAGGGCTAATAAGGAGCAGCTGAATGTCTTTTTAAGGCTATATTAGCACAGCCTTTTTTACTGTTTCCTCACAGCTCTTTAAGAACCACAAGCTTCCCTTTCATGGCAGCACAGTGTTTACACAGGGTGAAAGTGTTCTCCTTTTGAATGCTTCAGAGGGCCTGTGATCCTATTGAAATGGGTTCAGCTTTCTGTGGTTCAAAGCTAGTAAAAATAAAAAGGCCAGTGTTGTAACACCTGCATGTCAGCTGTGCACCTGTGGACTGTTGGGAGCCCACACTGGGAAACTGGAAAATTCGCTTACTTTTTCCCATTTAGTTGTAATTCTTAGCACAGAATCCTCAGCCCTAACTCTTGGTTTTGGAAATCTAGAAGAGGAGACAATGACTGACTTTAACAATAACCATGCAGCAAGCAGTGATTGATACAGTATTGTAGTATATATGGAACCAATATTTTAGCCATTATGATACAGGTGCTCATCTGTTAATTTTGGAATGGAAACTGAGATTCAGTTCCTCAAGATTGCTGAGTGGCCATGGGAAAGCCATCTCAGCACAATTTAGGATTATTTTGAGGTTAAAAGTGGTATGGGTGAGTGAGAATGAGTCAAGCAAAAGGGCCATCTCTAGGATTCTTTAACTTTTTCAGATAAGACTCTTGTGCCTTTAATAGCCCCATGGGCGGCAGAAATTCACCAATGGTGGAAAATGGTAGTCTTGTTTTTGGAGGGGGGGGCAGGCAGATATTGGGCTTGTTCATAAGAATTGGTTCCATCACTGTACATATCTCTAGTACAAGAAACCATCTTATAATAAGAAAATTAGTGACTGAATGGGTTATATTTGGGAATTCTAAGCTGCCCTGTTTATAAAAGCTGAATTTGTGTCAGTTGTTGGTGAGAGTAGAGGATTTGGTCTGGAGGAAACGGCATCATAGGAAAGTTTCATTGTAAATTCTGATAGGATTTTTGTGGGAGTCCATAGTGTGTTTACTTCACTCAAACTGCTGTCTTGTCTGTTCTTTGTGGTGCCTGTTCTACAGAGATAAAAAGAACTTGACATATGAAGATGTGAACTATCTGGTTTTTGAGGCATGCTCTAAATTAGGAAAGCTTTTCCTAAACTAAAGAGGGCTGTATCTTTCATTTGAGAGGCCTGTGTGATGTAAGATATTTGAAATTATGGGAGTTTTGGATTTCAAAGTGTGTCAATGTTCAGACATTTTAAAAAATGCTTCTTTAAACTGTGTGGCTTGTTTGAAGACAGGAGGAGTTTACCATTAACTCAATTAACTTGTCAGGTCCATTTGATTTCATGGAATGGACCTGACAATAAAACCTTTATTTAAAATGGACATTTGGAGACTATGCTTGCTAATGGCTAACTACACAGAACAATGATCTTATTTGTGTTGCCAGTGGCTTATAGGGGAGGCTGATGTGAGAACGAAGACTATTAATCATATTCTAACCCACTGAGATACCGAAAGTGTTTTTCCACTCAGTTTTACAACTTAGTTATTAGAACTTGGTGTTTAATGTCTGACTACAGTTTTCCATATGTGTGCCTTGTAAAAGATCATCTGTTGATGTCTACCATTAATAGCAGGAGTCATCATTTCCTGTTTCATATCCCTTCCAAACTGCCGTGGTCACAAATAATTCTGTTTCTGATACATTCTGGGCAACAGCCTTGCTGCTAATGTGCTAAAGCGACTAAATTGAATTACAGCCTTCTTTATCAGGAACATGTTGCCCTGGATTTGCAAAACTCAATAGAATCAATATACATATATGTGAATGAAACTTTCCTGCCTCCTTCAGGCCTGTCTGGCTGGGTTAGAGTCTGTGCTGCTATATATCACTTTGAAAAAAAGGCAAGTTGCACATGCTTCAGAAAGCATGTCCAGATAAGCCTTTAAAAACTGTTCTATTGCTATTTTAATTTCATTTCCTCTGGACTGCAAGTGGTACATCAGAAGTCACTCATCTAACTCAATTACCTCTCCACAGCAGGCTCCAAGAATATCAGTTGTACATACATTAATGGGGCGCTCCAAAGACTTTTCCCATTAATGCTCAGGGTAAGAGACCGTTATGATAGGAAACTTGAAATCCTAGAGAGCTATTATATACACACAATGAATCATTTAGGCCTTTCAAATAGCTTGAAATCAAACAATCCTTTTAGAAACATCCCAGACTAAAAGCATGTTTTTGTCTGGTTTAAAAGAACTGAAAGCAGTTTTGAACACAATGAACAGCTTTTGTGATTTAAATTAGAAAGGAGAGCTATTTTTGATTTCATGCATGCAAGCTGTAGGAAAGCCCTTGCTTGTGGTAACACCACAGAGAGTAACATTTTAGAAGATTCTTATATGTGCAGCCTTCATCCCTTAATGTTGAACTTCAGCAGTCGTATCAAGATGGTGGTACTTTATGTAAACGTATCTGCAGCTTTGGAATGACTTTATTACCATGATGCAACCTTAGAAAAATGATGGCTAACATTTAAATGGTCTGTTTCACTGCTTGAGAGTATTAAGTTTTACTTTGTATTTCAGTATACAAAATCAGCAATAGCCATTTTTGGTGGTACAGTGAGAACATTTTGACCCTGAATATGACTTGAACAGATGGTTTTAATGCTGAAAGAGCCACATTGTGTTCAACTGGAGCCCCTTCCTCCCCCAGACAACTTACCTATAAGGCAATTAATTGACCCCAGAGTTCAGTGCAGATTGGTGGTGTAAAGTGCCGTCAAGTCACAGCTGACTTATGGCGATCCCATAGGCAAGAGAGGAACAGAAGTGGTTTGCCATTGCCTGCCTCCAGCATTATGGATTAGGCAAATTGAACTCCAATAGATTTCTACTTCAGTTCTCATGAACATGTCTCACTGATAAATAGGGTAAATAGTAAGATACACCATATAGAAGAAAGGCTGCTGAGAAGGGCAGGTTTTATGATGGATTCGTTCTATCATAGTGTACTCTTCAGAGAACAAGTCCAAAGCAAAAGAACATATGCATAGATAAGGGGGTTTTTTTGGTTGCTCACCTTCATGTAGCACCCTTCAAAACCTTTGATGCAATAGGAAGAGAATGTCGTTATTTGATTTGCATGGATTTGTTTTTGTAAAGCAATAGCTTGATTCTACATTTATTTACCTGAAAACCAACACTTCTGGGTTCAGTAGGATTGCGGCGTAAGTGGTCTGAAGTTTTAAAAGCAGTGCTCCTTACTTTGTTTTGCATTTTGATATTCTGAATGAAGTATCAAAAGATTTTATAACCAGACTTTGATAACCAGTGTGAATATTAATTGCCACATAGCCTACTGTTGACACCCTACAGTATTAACTAATATTTTGTTATCTTAATTAGGTGGTTGGAGTGGCCCAAGCAATAAATAAGAAATCTGGAATTGGAGGAATATTCACTGAGCAGGATGAGAAGGTACAAATTGTTTTCTTAACTTTATTGACAGACAAGCACAGAGGAACAGCAGTTAATAAATCTATCTTAAAGTGATTGTGTGAACAGTACAAAAATGAAGTACTACCTACTGAAGGCAATGGGGGAGTAAACTGATGCTTGGGAGTTTACAGACATTCTAAAAATATCATATTTTATGGGGGTTTTTTTTGTTTTTTTAAATATATATCATATTTTATGTTAAGTAGGTACAAAAATTAACCCAACTGAAATACAGAGATCAGTCCTGTAAGTGTATATTGAAACCCCCTTAATGAGGTGTTCGTGAGTATAAAGGACACAGAGTCTTTTTTAAGCTTCTTATGATAATCTGCCCCCCACCCCAACCTGTAGTGTGATTATGCTTTTGCATCTTTCTTCCTTGCCCACCCATTCATTCTTTAATTTGGGGGATCTGAATGTTGCATCACTTCCACTCTTGTTCTCCTGTCAACAGTTGCATCACTGGGAACACTGGATCAGTTCTCCTTTTCCCAACAGAAGAGGTGTCTGTTGACAAAAGGAAGTTCACCTTGCAACAGAACTACATATTCTGTTTTCTCCTCCAAACCTGTCACCTATCTGGACATGGGAAGTCACTCCAAAGCCCCCTGTGACACTGCAGGGACCTCTGGGACAGTTTACCATTTCCTATCAAGAGGTGTGTGGTGGGGAGGAGACAGGAGCCCCAATGTTTTAATGTTATTTTTAGACCTGTCAGGGCTGATGATGTTAAAAATATAATAGGACTACTGTCCTGTTCCTCCATTTTAACTGTAACCACATGGGGGTAACTGATATGGGTGGCAGCCACATTTGGTATGGAGTGGCTACATTTGTGAGGAGAGAAGGGAGTTGTGATGAAGGGCCCATACAAAATCTGCACCAGCCCTATCCAGTGACAGCTCTCTGAAAGTTTTGGGGTTGTGATGGTTTTTCATGCTGCAGGTAACAAAATCAAGACATTGTTCATCTAGTGAAAATATTGACTAAATCTACCATTTTCTTAGTCTTCATAATCACATGGTTTCTATCTACAGATGGGCGGTTAAAGTAAAAAGGAGCAAATAACCCTTTTAAGTGGGTTAGAGAATGAGTATCAATACAGGAGTCTAAATCCCTGTATCTAGTTACTGTTACATGAATGCCTGAAAATTAGAACTGCCGTGTATCCCAGTTTTGGAAAGCGTCAACAAATTGAATAACCGCACTGAATAAAACTGTAGCGTCAGAATGTTAGATTAATTTAGAAGTGCCTTCAGCAGAGTAGTTTACAATGCCATGTTGTAGCTGGGGCTTTTTGAAGCTGCATTACATCATGAGCAGTTTGTAATGCATAAAAGAGAATTTAACTCAGGCTGGAGGAGCTCACGAGTGTTGGCAATGATGAAGTCAAAATTCATTTATTCCTTCCAAATGGAGTGAATGATGAACAGCTGCGAAGCACTGGAATCAATGAATTCCCTGAAGAAAAACAGATCATGACTTTTGTGCTTAAGAAAAAAAAAATCCCTAGTTTTAAAAGATTTGCAGTGCAAGATTTACATCCGATGTAAGCAGTTACATCCGATGGGTTTAGAAGGGCGAAGCTTTGTTTAGGATGCCATTGTTAATTCCTTCTACAACAGATGCTTATAGCGTAAAGATGACAAGGCTTTTAGTGCATGTGGGTGGAGGTCCCCAGAGATACTTATTAGGGAATATTTTCATTATGACAAAGCAGAGAGAGATAGTATACAGGCTGTGTTCAAGAATGCATTTATTCATGAACAAAGACTTGATGTTACTGATACTCCTTTCAAAGTCAGTTGTGGTTAGAAATGGGGCCAATTTTTCTAAAACTGATATAAGAACCCTGACAACTGCAGTGAAACATCTTATGCATAGTCAGAAATAATTTTATAGCAGTCTTTGATAGCATCTCTATTTTGTTTTAGTTATTTATTAATGGAAGAAGCAGTTCCTTTTCATTTTATTTGTTTTGGACCAAATAGTTGAGTATCTGCGTAAAACATTTTAGACTTTGTGCTCAAAGAGACGTGATGCTGTGAATTATGTGAATGGAGCTCCCAGCATTCCTGTAAAAGCGGGGTAGAAAGTTGAAAGTTGAAAGATAATAAGATAAAAAAAGATACTGGTACATATATGGGGTGGATTGGCCATTAAGGCCAGTAGGAAGAGGTGGGGGGGGGGGGCTGATGCCCTAGGGGACCCTCTCACTGTTGCTTCCTGAACCCTGGGTCCACCCTAGTGTAAACAGGAGAGCAGTCATTAGCTGGAGGAACAGAGGAGGGCTAGCTGTGTCTAGGGACATACCCTTGCTGCTCACCCTTGCCCAGCCCAGCCTCGCTACAGCTAGGGAGGCTCCTGCCTGGCCTTGCCATGGCAAGGGATGGAATGTGTCTGCTTAGCCTCACCTTGCACAGTGAGGGATGTGGTGTACTTTCCTGGCTGCCCAGCTTGGCCAAGCACCTCTTGTTCAGGGCTGGCCAAGCAGGCGTTCCCTCTCTCCTTTGGGGGACGGAGCAAAGGGGGGCTGGGACAGAACCCTTTTCAAGGGGCATTTCTCCTTCCAATTTGTGTAGATCTCAACAGGGCAAATAGCAGCTTCCCACATTCATTTCACATCAGGAAAGTGGTATAGATGGGAAGTCTTAATGTTCTACCACTTGCACCATGGTCTTGATCTGAAATAAAACCCCTATGCATTATTTTTACAGAAGAGGAATTACTGTTAGCTCATTGCAGGGTTACATTTGTTTGAGTCCTGAATCTTGTACACTGCATAGGCTATTGTCTTATTCTTTTAAATTTGCAAAAATGGTCCACAAATCTGGTCCTAGGCAGAATTAGATATTTTAAGAACACTCAGTTGATACTAAAGCATTATGCTTGGGAAGAAAGAACAATAAACTCCATTTAGTCTTCAAGCTTAACCAAATAATTGGAGTGCTATTAAAAGCAAAATGCATTTCAAGGTGTAAATAACCATGTGAGCTGATACCCTGCTAAGTATTTGTAGGCTTGAACATTTTGTCCTTTTCTGTGGGGTTATGGGCAGATAATGAAATAAATGGCAAAGCAGTACAAAAGTAACCGTACATTGGTTGGGGCTGCCAAAGTATTTCATGGAAATTTGCATGGTGTAGCATCACTGTAAACGTTTGTTGACATGTGAGTCCAGAGAATAAGTGATCTAAAGCAAGCCAAGTAACATTTCATAGGATCATCTTTTGTGTAATTCAAAGCTCACCTGCTCCTGCATCAGTAATACTTGGCACAATACCTTCTGGGACTTATCTGTATTATAGGAATTCGGTGGTGTCAGAGTCAAGCTGCCAATTCAGTTAACTCATAATATCTGGTTTTCAGGATTTTGCTGCTTATTTGGCATTTTGTGGAATTGTTCTTCACAACGCTCAGTTGTATGAAACATCTCTGCTTGAAAACAGACGAAACCAGGTGAGACTGATAGGTAATTTGTCAAGAAAGTTTTTTTTCTGACATTTTTCTTGATTGTACTCAATATTTGGTTTGTGGGGCTAAGGTTTCACCTGGAAGGAATGAAATGGAACCAGAAAGGTGGGAGGTGCGCTGGGGTAGCGTGCTCAGCTCTGGCTCTAGGAAAGGGGCTGAGAAGAAGAAGTGGGGATTAGAGGGAAGGGAACAAGGGCAGACTGGGAAGTTAAAATGGCCCAGGAACATACCAAGCCAATCAGCTCCTGTGGCACTACAAGCCAACACAGCAGCTCAGGTCCAAAAAGCAGTGCAAATGATGGGCATATCATCTATCTCATTCTTCCACACTACCACCAACCAACAGCAGTGCAGGAAGAGGCAACCATCAATCAACCTTTATTGGCATAACAAGGAAGAGGCAACCAGTGAGCTGACCCAATTGTTGCTGCTGCTGGAGATGTAAAAATCTGTGGGTAAAGCTACAGGGGGGGAAATGTATTTTCCCAATTTTTCTCAGATTAAAACCCAGACATTTTGGGGGGGAAATGGAAATATATGCAGTACTTAATTTAGTTAACAAATTTAGGGATTTGATAACTTAAGGCCCCGGTCACACGGAGAATTTGCCGCGCGAAAGGCACGAATGCTGGGCGGATTTTTGGAGCGTGATCACACCGCAACATCTGGCAAGCGTAGTGCACCCATGGCCAACCTGTGGTGCCGCTGAAGATGTGCAGTTAAAAAGTACCTGCAAAGATCTACTAGCAAATGGTTTGCCATGTGCTGCAGACTGAATCGTTTGGTGTGATCATGCGGCACGCACCTATTCCCTCCGGCCGTCCTCTTTGCAGCGCGTGCTGAAGGACGAAACCCTGGTGCGCCGCCATCATGTCTGATCGCATAATGACGGATCAGAATGCGATGGCGCAGATAGCCACGCCTCCCACGTGTGGCTGGGGCCTAAAATGAATATCTTTTCAGTTATTCCAAAGCTGAAAATAGTTCTCAGGAGTTATTTTTCTAGTGCTCCCAAAAATTTCTCTAGCTGCTGCTGCTGAAGGGTCCAAGCCAAGATGGCGCTGTGGAGCTGGCAAAGCTGTGGGAGGTTGGCTCTGCTTGCTCCTTCCTGTCAGTAGCCCTCCAAGGTTGCATCTTGCCAGAACTTTTCTTGTAAGTTAAATGGCCATTAAATATATACCTTGTATTGTTTATTTATTTATTTACTGTAAACCGCCCTAAGCCTGCTTGCGGAGAGGGCGGGGTATAAATCTAAATAAATAAATAAATACATTTGATTCGTACCCTGCCCTCCCCACCAAGGCAGGCTCAGGGCGGTTCATATAAAAATTGCAACAGATAAAACAGCAATATAAATATCTGCATAAAAAACAACATAGTTACTAAAAACGATTTGTGTGGAGATGGCAGTACAATAGTAGCAGCATACATAATATTTCCTACCGGCATGCTGAGGCTGGATGATGATGATATTGGGCACAGGGTCTTAGATAGTTAGGTGTGGCGCCTCACCTGAAGGCCTGGTGGAAGAGCTCTGTTTTACAGGCCCTGCAGAACTGTAAAAGGTCCTGCAGGGCCCTGATCTCTTCCGGAAGCTCATTCCACCAGGTTGGAGCTGCCACTGAGAAGGCCCTGGCACTGGTTGATGCCAGCCTGGCATCCTTAGGACCACGGAGGGCCAAACGATTTTGAGACCCTGACTGTAGTGTTCTCTGGAGAACATGTGCGGAAAGGCAGTCCCTCAGGTAGGGCCTAGGGATGCCAAACTAACAACTACTTGAGACAGTACGTGAACTCGAGGCTCCTAGCACGTCTTCTGGTCCCATTCTGGATTGTTTTGGCCCTCTCATAAGAACATAAGAGACGCCAATGTTGGATCAGGCCAAAGGCCCATCCAGTCCAACACTCTGTGTCACACAGTGGCCAGAAATACCAGTGCCATCAGGAGGTCCAGCAGTGGGGCCAGGACATTAGAAGCCCTCCCACTGTTGACCCCCCCCAAGCACCAAGAAGACAGAGCATCACTTGCCCCAGAGCCCCTAGCTATACCTTGTGGCTAATAGCCACTGATGGACCTCTGCTCCATATGCTTATCTAATTCCCTTTTGAAGCCATCCATGCTTGTAGCACCCACCACTTCCTGTGGCAGTGAATTCCAAGTGTTAATCACTCTTTGGGTGAAGAAGTACTTCCTTTTATCCGTTCTAACCCGACCGCTCTGCAGTTTCATGGAGTGCCCACGAGTTCTTGTATTGTGAGAAAGGGAGAAAAGTACCTCTTTCTTTACCTGCTCTTTCCCATGCATAATCTTATAAACCTCGATCATGTCACCCCTCAGTCGTCTTTTCTCCAAGCTAAAGAGCCCTAAGCGCTTTAACCTTTCCTCATAGGGAAAGTGTTCCAACCCTTTTATCATTCGAGTTGCCCTTTTCTGCACTTTTTCCAAAGCTATAATATCCTTTTTAAGGTGTGGTGCCCAGAACTGCACACAGTATTCCAAATGAGGTCTCAGGAGGAGGAGGTTGACAGATTGATCTCGACTGTGCGCCCAACTACTTGCAGCCTTGATCCGTGCCCCTCTTGGCTGATTAAAGCTAGCCAAAAGGGTTGCGAGGCCCACTCCGGGGTATTGTGAACAGATCCCTCTTGGAGGGTCTATTCCCGGAGGGTCTCAAGGAAGCAATAGTCCGCCCTCTCTTAAAAAAACCAGCACTGGATCCGGCCGATTTGGCCAACTACCGGCCGGTGTCCAATTTGCCTTATTTAGGCAAAGTAATAGAGAGGGCGGTGGCAGCACAGTCTGGATGACACCTCCGCGCTGGATCCGTTTCAGTCTGGCTTCCGCCTGGGCCACGGGACTGAGACAGTACTGGTGGCCCTCACGGATGACCTCCGTAGGCACCTGGATCGGGGCGGGATGGCGGTGCTTCTGCTGTTGGACCTGTCAGCTGCGTTCGACATGGTCGATCACCAGTTGCTCGCCCACCGCCTTGCCGACGTGGGGATTCAGGGACTCGCCTTGCAGTGGCTTGTCTCCTTCCTCCAAGGTCAGGGACAAAGGGTGGCGCTTGGTGAGAGTACGTCCCAGAGGCACCCACTAGAATGTGGAGTGCCTCAGGGAGCTGTGCTCTCGCCAATGCTGTTTAACATCTATATGCACCCCCTTGCCCAGATTGCCCGGAGGCATGGGCTGGGTTTCCATCAATATGCTGATGACACCCAGCTCTATCTGTTGTTGGACGGCCAGTCTGGCTCTAACCTGGAAAATCTGGACCGAGCGTTGCGGGACGTGGCGGACTGGCTTAGGAAGAGTCGACTGAAACTAAATCCGACGAAGACGGAGGTCCTATGCCTGAATCGGAGTGGTATGGGGGTAGGGGTCCCACTTCCGGCCTTCGGTGGGGCGCCATTGGTGCCAGCTCCGAGGGTCCGGAGCTTGGGAGTGCTCCTGGATGCTTCCTTGACAATGGAGGCCCAGGTAGCAGCCACTGCCAAGGCAGCCTTTTATCATCTACGGCTGATTAGGCAGCTGGTCCCCTTCCTCGAACGCAATGATCTGGCGTCAGTGATCCACGCGATGGTTACCTCGAGGTTGGATTACTGCAATGCTCTCTACATGGGGCTGCCCTTGGGGCAACTTCGGAAGCTGCAGCTGGTGCAGAATGCCGCAGCTAGGTTGTTGATGGGTGCCCCTATGAGGGAACACATCCAACCGGTGCTGAGGGCGCTGCACTGGCTGCCAATAGCGTTCCGGATACGCTTCAAGGTGCTGGTTATGACCTTTAAAGCCCTTTATGGTCTGGGGCCTGTCTACCTGCGGGACCGCCTTTCCCCGTACGTTCCCCCGAGAGCACTGAGGTCTGGGTCACAGGACCGGCTAATCCCCCCTGGGCCTAGGGATGCCAAACTAACAACTACTAGAACTAGGGCGTTCTCCTTGGCTGCACCAACATTATGGAACCAGCTCCCTCATGAGATCCGCGCTCTCCGGGATCTCTGCCAATTCCGGAGAGCGGTGAAGACGGAGCTATTCCGTCAAGCATTTAACAACTCACACTAAGCATGATTGTACTTTATAGTTGCCGCCATGGGTATGTTGTACTGTGTGTTAATAGCAATTTTATTGTTCTGTTATAGATTGTTTTAGAGGCATTGTTTTATTGGTTTTAATGTTGTAAGCCGCCCTGAGCCGCTTCGGCGGGAGGGCGGGATAAAAATCAAACAAACAAATAAATAAATAAATAACATGTGGGGAAAGGCAGTCCCTCAGGTAGGTAGGACCCTGACCATAAAGGGCTTTAAAGGTGAGCACCAGCACCTTGAAGCAAATTTGGGTTGTGGTCACACGGAACATTAGCCATGCTAGAGAGATGGAAGACAGGCGGATTTTCCGGGCGCGATCTCACCGGCACATCTGGGAAACGTAGCGCTCCCGTGGCTCAACCGAGGCTTCCCGCCAAAGACGCACGACAAAAAACTAGTATCTCAGAGGTCTGGAAACCGCAGGGCAAGGGCGGGCATCTGATCGCGTTTCCGGTGGCATCCGGCACCCACCCATGTCCCCTTGCAAAAAAGGTATTTCCCCCCAAAGTCTCTGTGGATGCGCACAAGCACCCAACGGAGCATGCACATTTTTGGTGTACACAAAAAAATCCCCCAGTTTGCCGCACCACGCGGCTTCTTTCTTGCGCGCAGGATTGTCCTGTGATCGGCACCTCTCCCTACCCACGGGACCTCCATGGGACCTCCACAGGAGGTCTGATCGCTTAACCGCGCATTAGTTTGCCCCGGGGCAAACAGCCATGTTTCCCGCCCCGCATTTTCCTGCCCGCATTTTCCTGCCGGTGCACTATAGGTAACCAGTGCAGTGCTTTCAGCACAGGCTGGATATGCTCCTGCTTGGGATGATAAAAGGCTGACTTAGCAGTGGCTGCTACCTGGGCCTCCATTGTTAGAAAGGCATCCAGGAGCACCCCCAAACTCCTAACCTTTGGCGCTGGTACCAACGGCGCCCCATCGAAGGACAGGAGTGGAATCCCTTACCCCATGCCACTCCGACTCAGGCACAGGACCGCCGTCTTCATCAGATTCAATTTCAGTTGGCTCAGTCTAAGCCAGCCAGCCACAGCCTGCAATGCCAGGTCCAGATCTCCCGGGCTAGAGTCAGACTGGCTGCCCGGCAGCAGATATTGCTGGGTGTCATCTGCATTATTACACCCATGCAGTCTTCAAAAGAGATTTTCTTTTCAGGGAGGGCACATTTTGGATTGAGGTATGAGCCTTCGCCATTACTCTTTGCAATTAATGGGCTTCCAGTGCATTTTCCAGATCCCCCCCCCCCCCACTCATTCAGTTTGTAAAATACACATGAGTGTTAGTATATCTTTTGGGATTAGCTACCCTAAGAGGGTTTATTCCTTTACTAAATTGAAGGACATCCTTGTGAGGATGGCTTATATTTGTATTCCTTTATTTGGCCTGTAGTAAAATTCTCCAGGAGCTTGTGACTGTGTCACCAGACTGCTGATAGGTAGCTTTAGTGGCCAGGTGCCAGTTGGAATTATCCTAGGACTACAAGGTTGCTCCAGGGACTTCAAGGAGTTCCCAAGTCTCAGATAGGTTTCAACAGTGTGCAGAGACCATTGGCTCCATGCAGCAGGAAGCACTGTAGATGGGCCGAGGAAGGATGGAGTTTCCTGCCTAGTCAGCAGTCTTTACAGCTGATGCTGGCATAGTGTTCATTCCTGATCTCTAACCTGCACTTGCGACTTCACCTCTTGGCTTAAAATTTGGCATAGTTTTGGCTCTTGATATTGTGGCATTGGAGCTTTAGACCTCCTTGTACCTGCAGACCCTCAAGCTGCTCCTAGTTGCTGCTGCTGTTGACTCTGGCCCTGGAGGATTTGCCCCGCAAGACAGACGGATCGGGGGCACATCAAGCGGGCGCGATCACACCGCAACATCCCCGACCCATCCCTTCGGGCCACAAACACGCATCAAAAAGGTAGTAGCAACAGAGCACTACCATCCGGATGATGCGCAGCAACGGAAGGCATCTGGTTGGGGAAGCGCTGGTAGCCCGTCGCAACCAGCGCCATTCCCTGTCCCACGCATGCGCACAACTGCACTACTGCCGGTTTGCTGCACAACAGTGTGATCGGCTGCCAAAGCACGGAGCCGTGGGGGCACGTTGGATCGTGCTCCCGTGGTTCTTTTTGCTTCGACTCTAATTTACCTCCCATTGGCAGCAGATCATCCCGCTCGTGTGTCCGGGACCTCTGTCTCTCTTCCTAGTAGTCCCTTTACCTTTCACCTGTAAATCTATGCCTCAGCAAGTTACATCACTTTGAGTGACATAAAAAGGACAGTAAACAAGAACTAAACTGGATGGAAGACAATTCAAGCAGAAAGAAATAAGAAGTGGAGTGATTTCACACCCATTTCTTGTTGCATAATTATCCTTGAGATAGTCCAAATGTTTAGAGGGAAGGGAATTGAAGGTCAATTCAGAGCTCCACTTCCCTTCCTCCACTCCTGACATTGGAGGGAGTTTGAACAAGCCCTGATCCTGCCTTTCCTGTAAATCCACTCAGACTCTGAGGCTCCTCCACATGTATTAATAGGTGTTTACTGTATCTGGTGAAGCAGAGCTGGTTTCTTTCAGTAGTTTTCTATGGGTGTGTCATCTTGCCATATGCTTTGTTGCAAAGTTATTTATATTCCACTACTGTTTACAGAGGGAAGTATGTATGTCCACTCCTGTCAATGTGAAAAAACAAACAAACATTGGTATGCTTAAATGGACAAATACTGCCCCGAAGCTTTCTATCCAGACAGGATTTCAGAGTTGCTTGCAGAAGCTTGCAAGGGATGTAAATGTTTCAGGCTAGCTTCCCAGCCTGGTTCCAGAATAATGCAATGCATTTTTGTATTAGCTTGCCAAATTGAGAAGTCTCCAAGCAGACATTTTTCATCCTGTCAGGATGGAGTTAAGCATTGTGGAAGAAAAAAAGAAACTTCCATAGATTTGAGTTCCCACATGTTTAAGCAAGCGCTTGGCACAGAATGGCAGAATTTCTGTTGCAGAATAATGGATGAAAGAGAACTGTTTCTTCAGTAGACAATAAATGTATGGGGTGTTAACCAAGTAGTCAAATTTTAAATCTCACTTGTTAAATAGTGGATTTGTTTTTAACCAATGGTCATCACAAAATATCCAGTGAAATAAAGGTACAAAATCCACTCCAGGCAATATTAATGGGTTATAGAGAAAATCATAAGTGAAATATACATGATTCCATAGTACATCCAAGTTTAGCAAATGGCCGCCTTCTGAAGAAAAAAACACGAGTAAGATTTTGCACCCTATATTGTATATGGCACAGTTCAAGGGTCTATATACCTTAAAGTCCTACATGGCTTTGGACCAGCATACCTGAAGTACTACCTAGTAGGGATGGGCATGAACTGGTTGACAAATGAAATTTTGTCACAAATTTTGGGCAGTTTGTGGTTTGCGAAGCACTTGTTAATGAACTGAAGAACCACCATGAACTTCCATGAATTTTGATGCAGTTTGTGGCGGTTCATGAAGGTAAACCCCTGCTTTCTGCTCTTCACAAAAAACAGCTGTTTGGTTTAAATGGCTTGGAGCAGGGCTTTAAACTTTAAATGGCTTGCAAATTGGCATGTTGGTTTGTGGTTCAGCCATGAACCGAACCACAGAAATGCAGTTCACGTCCACCCCTACTGCCTACTCCATTACCATGCTTCTGATCCTAATGTCTGTGATTTTCATCAGTAAACTTGCAGAGTAACTTGTTACTTGTTCAAAATTCAGCTACATTATTTATTTCTGTAGGTGCTCCTTGATCTTGCCAGTTTAATATTTGAAGAGCAGCAGTCCCTGGAAGTCATTTTGAAGAAGATAGCTGCCACCATCATCTCCTTCATGCAGGTGCAGAAGTGCACGATTTTCATAGTGGATGAAGACAGTTCTGTGAGTACAGAGCCTGATTTGTTTGGTAGAAAATACGATGCTAGTTCTTCCCTTGGAAACATTAGAGCAGTGATACTCACTTTGCAGCTTGTGGAAAGCCATATTCAGTTACCATCAAGCAAAAGATCCACATTTACTTCCAACCCTGACATGTGGCCTGTTATCTCATGGAACCTTGCAGCTTACCTATTCTTCTGACAATGGCTGTTCTAAAATGGGAAGCACCTGTGAACTACAAACCTCACTGACCCAGGGCCTTACCCACTTACCTGATCCATGTTTCGAAAGCTATATTGGGGAACAGTGCTCAGAGGGGCCACAAGTGGCATGTCAAAGAGCCACATGTAGCACTTGAGCTACAGAATGAGTTATCACTGCATTAGAATCAGGGATTCACTTCCCATCATTTGCACTGGACTACACTGGGAATCTACCTTTTGCAAATCATGGAGAGTGGAAAGTAGAAGCTATCCATCTTGTATCTGTTTTAGCATCAGGTCCCACAATCAAGTGTGTTTTTCAGTTTAGCACAGTACCATTTTACATCTAACTCAAAATAATTTTTTCACCAGGCTGAAACTTTGTCTTTCCCAGTGGTAATTGTAATAAGGTAAAGTTAAGAGAATTAAAATGAGAAAATGTTGGTGGGAAAACATGGTGGCAAATATTTAGGCCTAGCTTCTCCTTAAGTCCTGTAAGACTATACCTTGAGATAGAAACTACTCACTGGTCACAACAGATCTGTTGTTCTTACCTGTAGTTAGACATGAAAGAAATTAAGTAAACGTTTGTTGTGAAATACAGATGATTCCATTTGTACATATTAACTAACCAGAAACTTGTTTTTCATGCTTAGGATTCATTTTCCAGTGTCTTTCATATGGAGTTTGAGGAACTAGAAGACTCTAGTGATGCCCACAAAAGGTAAAATTAATGGGTCTGATCTGTTAGTCATTAAAACTAATGGCTTGTGAGACAACCTGATGAAACTTTCAGTTGAGGCCCTACAGTTCTGTCCCAAGTACAGCCCAAAAGCCACCAGTGGCCCAAAGGCAGTGTGGTATCACACATGCTGAAATTAGATATGCTCAGTACAAGGAGGCATTTTTTTGAAAAATAATTTCTTTGCCAAAGGGGCTGACAATCAGTGTCCTCTGATTAGAAGTGGCCTTTTTCAATTTCTGACTGCCTGAAACCAAGAGTCTTCCCTCCCCCATCTTACCCATAATCTTCAGGAGGGCTACAGGAGTCTTCATTCCCCATTTGGGTGCCTGTGATGGGGCTTGGGCCTTTTAAGGCCATGGTGACACCTTGGCAAACAACTGCTGGTGCCTGAGTGTGGCCAGACTGACAGCCGAACCAGGAGGAGGCTGTAGAAGTAAGCCAATATAATTCCTGGCTTCTTTAGAAGAGGCATGTGTGACATGGCATGCCTGTCTCAAAATGAACCAGGATGCAAGCTAGGTTGGAAGTCGATAGGCTATCTCCACTGTGATTGAGGGAGAGGCCTCCAAGAGGAGGAGGATCAAGGTGCTGACAAGGCCATCTCCTCTTTGTTTGGGGGAGGGTGGGGCTTTGACACCCCCAGCCCCACAATGATGACTAAGAACCCCCACAGCTAAATGGATGAGAAGATATAATGAGAGCCCAGTTTCCTTTCAGCCTATCATGCATAAGCCTCAGGAGGATGGATGTTCATTGCTGTGGTACCTGTGCAGTCCCACAGGGCTACTGTGCACACACAGGCCTGCCGAGGAGAGATTTTTGAAGCTCAAAAATGCCTACTGATGCAGAGTGCCCTTCCCTCAGTTCTCTCTCTGCTACTGTGAGAGGTTCCTCTGTTGAAGCTCTGTTTCAACAGCCTCCTACTGCTCATTACTACCTACCTCAAACCCTTGCCTCCTTAGAGACAAGTTTCCAGAATACAGCACAAAAATTGCTCCTATGCCGGTCCTGTAGGTCCAAGATTCCCCGCACTGATGACCATGATGAATGCCTTATGTGTCTTGGCGAAGAGCACGATGTCTCGTGCTGCTCTATCCACCAGTTCACGCCGAAAGCTACTCATAATAGAGCTTCCACCTAACAGCAGTAGTCTGTCTGGCGCTACTTATGGGAAGAAACTGAGTGATATGCTGCCTTTGTTGCTGGCAGATAGATCTGAGCAGCCTGTGGCTCCAAGATCAAACACGACTACCCCAGGTCCAACTCAAAAACCAGGGAAGACTACAGGCATTTCTCCCACATCTTGTGAACACAGCTCCTCACAACTAAGGAGGCATGTCACAAACACCTAGACAAGCAACCGAAATCAAGATTATCATCTACCCCATCCCATGCCTAATCCAAGGACTTGGTTCCAACCAGGCCATCTCTGGAACTGTTTAAGGAGGCAACTTCTGTTCCGAGAATTTATTTATTTATTTATTTATTATTTAGATTTTTATCCCGCCCTCCCCGCAGGCTCAGGGCGGCTTACAGGGCATATCGCCGGTATAATACTACAATAAAAACATTAAAAATATTAAATAGTATCAAATATTAAGACATCATACAAACAAAACAGTATCTGGTGCTCACCTCCTAAGAACAAGATGGCGATCTCCTAAGGTCTCATTCTCTTTTCGAGGTGCCCACATCATGGTGACCCTGTCCACAAGGCTTGGGGCGTAGATGGTACCATGGTGATGGCGGCTCCTATTCGAACGCCTGGTGGAAGAGCTCCGTCTTGCAGGCTCTGCGGAACTGTGCTAGGTCCCGCAGAACCCTGATCTCCTCTGGGAGCTCGTTCCACCAGATAGGAGCCGCCACCGAGAACGCCCTGTTCCTGGTCATAGCAAGTTTGATAACCCGGGGACCTGGCACATCCAGCAAGTTCTGAGTCCCAGACCGTAGTGCTCTTGGGGGGATATGTGGGGAAAGGCGGTCCCTCAGGTAGGCTGCCCTGTCCATCAGGTTCCTTGCCCTTCTCCTGTTCTTTATCAGAGCATGAAGTAGAAGATTTGGAACCTCCTATTCCCTGTCATCAACCCACCCCCCGCTCACTGTACGGATCCATCATATATATCAGATTCAGTGGGTCTGTATTTAATGTTGTCCCAATCACTGTACCAAGGACAGTGTGACTACTACGACCAGAGCTGGGATCCATAGGCTACTCAGTTCCAACAGGGCAGAGACAGGTCATTTACCTCTGGATAATACAGAATCTCCACAGGTTCCACAAAAGGATGACCAGCCCTTTGAGAACATGACCTTTCCATACAATCCCACAGCCTTTGAGGACAGAGACTTTGACTACGCCTCTGAACCCTCTTCTGAGGACATCATGCTCGAATCTATATATTCCCTTTACATATGTAACAGACAACTCATTCACATGAAATCAACATGCCCTGCACTCGTCTTAGAGCCACATGTCTTTGTTTTGAGTGATGCTTCTAGACTACTGGACCTTAGTTATGCAAACCGAGACAGAATCCAGCAGGAAGGATGCTTCTTTCCTTTTTCCACCCCACTGCAAACTCATTAGTGGTTGACCACATTCATGGAAAGAACAGTTGCATGCAACACTCTGCCCCAATAGATAAGGATGCCCAAAAGTCGGAAGTTTATTACCGTCTGAGATCAGAAATCAGACTCATCAAATGACACAGACATTACTAGGTGTCAGAATATACTGAGTATAAAAAGATATTTGCCAAGATAAAATTTGTTCTGGTCATGCTGGGCATGACAAAAATATACATATACGTGCACTTGGTAGAATAAAATCTGTTAAAACAAAAGCATATTCTTCTGCTTGACTGAACATGCTAAAGCACAGAATTTCACTGCCTTTATAGTAATTTCATTACAGCAGTCAGTGAGAAGCAGTGAAACATAAAATTGATTGGATCTGCCTGGATATTTGGACATAATTGGAGTGATATACAAAATTGGAATGTTCTAGTAAAACTGGCACTATAGAAGGACATGCTCAGTTGTTTCTATTGAACTGGATTGGCAAGGACAGAGTCGTTTCACATATGGGATATGTGCATATCTCCCATTGAGCAGGGCAGATAGCAGCATGTTAAGTTGAGCCAAGGTGAGAGGTCTGTGATGTTTAGGGGGTTCCAGCAGATAGAGGTAGCTAGATGGAATGAAGTTTCAGTTATAATTCCCCACTGCTGGAGCAGAGTAGGCTCTCGATCTGTCCAACTGAAGGGAGGTGTCCTATAGTCTCTATTTAACTATTATTTTAGCTCCTTGATCATCAAAATAATCAAAACAGAGCTGTTCCACCAGGCCTTTGGTTAAGGCGGTGGGCGTGTATCTTAGTTGGCCTCCCTGCTCTGGCTCCCAATCAGCTGAAGGGGTCCATTTGATTCCACCTGTGGCTCTAACAGATATGAAACTCTTGCTACCTGTATGATTTTTTATTTATTGTCTTAACTGATTTTAATGTGATTTTATTGTAATGAGTCTTGAACACAGGTTCTTGTGATCTGCCCTGAGCCTGCTTTGGGGAGGGCGGAATTTAAAAAAAAAATATCTCAAAAATAAATAAATAAATAAAGATGCAAAGGGGCTGTAGAAGAACACCCCAAGAAGAGCAGTTTGTCCTCAATTGTTCTCACCCACCTTGAATGGAAACTGTCTGAAAATATTAAAGAAAATAATGGGGGGGAGGTTAGCTTAAGCCAGAAACATATAGGTTGAAACCAAGCCCGTGCTTCTAATGCTACCAGGCCTCCTTCTAGCCTGAGCAAGGCACTGGGGACACATCGGGGTACTCCAAATAAGGATCTTAAAAATTTAGACTGTACTTGTTCCAGTTTAAGGTGATGGTTATACAGAGAAACCTGTGATCCATATATAAACTGGGGGATCACCTTACCCTGAAAGACTTTCAGTGCGTGTGGGATGTGGGATGCCCCTTTTGTGTAGGGATGGCCATAAATTAGATGGGGTAGGCAGAAAAACCAGTGGCTCTTCTATGGCCCTTGGGTTCAAAATTGTTGACTGCCAGTGCTTAATTGCCCACTACCAGCTGTTCCTTAGGGTCAACGTAGCACCTTACCTAGAAATGCTGTCAAAGGACAACTGCAAACTAGCACAACTATTAGCCCCAGAAGTGTCCAGACTCTCCAGACATCAAATCTCCTGGGATAAACATTTTGTTGACTGTGCAACCCACAGCCTTGCCATTGTGCTATGACACCACTCCTAGCTAAGGTTCACTGCACTTTCCTACTAGATGCATGCCAGGATTGAAGACCTACCATTCAAGGGCACAGAACTCAATAGCACTAATACAGACAAAGTCCTCAATAAAATGAGAAAGGACAAATTTACCACCAAGACCTTAGAGGTGATTCCTTCTACACCTTCTAACTGTAAGCCTAGACCCTACTTCAGGCCATACTACCCATTGCCCAGAGGGAGATGACCTCAGACCAACACTACAAGCTGCTTCCAGGAGCCATTATATACACCCACGACCCAACCAGCTGCCCAGCAAAGAAAAAGATTGTTCAGTTCCAGAGGCAAGGAGACGCTACAGTCACACAAATCCAACCAACCTTCTCAGCAGGGCTTTTGACAAACACAGCTCATTCCTGGTTGTTTATCTAACAGAGGACTTGTAATCCAGCCAGATTACCTGGCAAGACATCACTCAGGACCAGTGGGTCATAACCATCATGACACAGAGTTATGCAATAGCGTTCCCTCCCCCTTCCAATGTACATCCCCCTTCCAATGTATCCAACCCTCCCGCCCATTCCTACTGCTTCTGGAAGAGGTCCACACTATAGTAAAAGTGCCTGCAAAAGACCAACACTCAGGATTCTACTCCAGATACTTCTAGGTTAAAAAGAAGGGGGGGGATGAAACCAATAGTAAACTAATTCCTGTTAATAAAAAATGTTCAGAATGTTATTGATTCCCAATGTCCTCCCTCTTTTTGCCAAGGTGCATGGTTGATAACACTAGATTTGTTGGGTGCATATTTTTACATGCAAACAAGACCAGAGCACCAAAAATACTTCTGCTTTCAATGCAGTTCCTGCCACTTCCAATGCAAGGTCCCTCCCAGAGTATTTACCAAGGTAGTAGCAGTTGTAGTAGCCTTTCTAAGAAAATTTTGAGCTTCAAAAAAAGTCTTCACAGCAGGCCTTGCATGTGTCTGGCTGCACAGGTGATCACTTAGTGAACAGCAGTTGCAGGTAACTGCAACCCTGTTTTCTCCCATCTTGCCTGTGTATCTTCTTCCCATAGTGCTGGAAGACATTTGTAGTTACTGGGCATAAAGCAAAATATAGATGGCAGCTTCCCACATTCTTGGTTGCGTGCTAATTTGAGTGTAGAGAAGCAAAATGATTGAGTTTTCTGCAGCTGTCCTTCCAAAACAACTAGATTTGAATCCAGTGGCACATTAGAGACCAACAAGATTTTCAAACCTTTGTTGATGTGTAAGTGCCTTTTAAAAATGTTCCTCCACATGCTGCCAACAAACTATGTATTTTATGAGCTTTTTTATATTGGTGGTATTGTGCTTTTTAAGAACATTCAATAAAATTAAAAAAAAGATTTTCAGGGTATCAGATGAAGATGAGCTTTGATTCAAAATCTTATATCCTGAAAATCTTATTGGTCTCAAATCTAGCCGTTTTGTTGCAGACCAACACAGCTACCCTCTGGAACTATCCCTCAGTAATATCTCTTCAGAGTTTGTCACTCATGCTTACCCTGTTCATGCTTTGCCCGCTGTTCCCATTAATGGTTGTTTGTCCCTGAGTTAAGGTCTGCCAGATAGCAATCTTGACCTTCAAAAAATTTCTTTCTTGAAGATGCTTGAGACACAAAGGAATAAATATATTCACAAGTAACATTTTGAACATTTCTTTGCATCTTTGTACCTGTTTCTCTCTGCTGGAGCCAAAATATTTTCATTTAACAATGTCTTAATTCTGTTCATATTAATTCTTAGTGAGTTCCATTGAAATCAGATGATTAACTTTTAATTTAATATATTTAGGATTGAGGTGCAGTGACAGCCAGGCTCAGGGGTTTGGGAATTGTGATTTTAGTAGCCTGTGGCAGAAAGTTAATCCAGCAGTTCTCATTGCAGGGAGGCTTAAAATTATGCATTTGGAGAAAAGCAAGTCCACTGCAGAAACCGTAGATGGTATGCAGAACAACAGGACAGGATGGTCCAGGCAGAAAACATCTCAAGAGTAGCAGACTTGGGGAAATTAGGCAGGGTGTTGGATTAGCTGTGTGTTAGTGTACTCAGGGATATTTTGAAAAAGTTTGTCATCACATTTTCAAATGTATCTCTGCAAGCAAAATGGCAAGGGCTTCAGAGTCTAGGTACTCTGGAACACACCAGTGTATATCATTGTGCTTGAGTATTTCAGATGTCTACATTTAAAAATGGAGATGCTACCTAAACTCAGAAACATGAAAAATAGTTTTGATGGTGCCCTAGCAGAAGATCTAGTTATGCACAATAAGTGGTGCCAGTAAGAGGGGAAGTAGCAATAGTATCTATGTGCCTTAGATATAGTTCACTGTATATCACAGTTACTCAGAAGAGATTCATTTTAGGTCCTGATTTGAAGATGTGGATGCTGAATTGCTGTACAGCAATTCCAGTGCAATAAAATGCATTTAATTCTAAAAGTGTCTATTACATGAAGTTTACTAAGTGCTGAGAATACTACTAAGTGTTTCATCTGCTCTGTATTATTTGCAAGCATGCCAAAATGTCAAATAGTACTATTTGTTTTGATTTTGGACAAGCCTATTCTACCATTTCTCATTTACACACTCTTCATTCCTGTACTTAGATTCTATTTCATCTTCAGTTTTTGTTTTCTTTAAATCTGTTTGTCAGTCCAAGTTCAGATTAATCTCTTGCACATTTGTCATTGGCACAGTGTGCCCCAAATCAAAATTCTAGCTCAGTGAATTACCTTACTGCTTCCATTTCCTCCTCTACATGACTTTCTGTGCTTTGTGAGTATTAAGAAAAATCTCCAGTTTTAAGTATGAATTTAGAGAAACCAGTCTGTCTGTTCTTTCTTCAACAGAGACTATGATACAAATCAGATTAATTATATGTATGCCCAGTATGTCAAGAATACCATGGAGCCTCTCAACATTCCAGATGTTCGCCTTGACAAAAGATTCCCTTGGACTGTAAGTAATGTAAATTTAGATTTGGAAGCTGGCAGTAGAAATGCATAGGCATTTCAGTTGTGGGAAATCTTGTATTATTTGATGCCATTCTTGCACATGTGCTGCCTTGAATAAAGGCAAGAGGCATTTCTAACATCTACTATATACTTTTGTCCCTAGGTGTTTTCTTGTTTCATGGAATCTTATCTACCTATTTTGGCTTGGGCTGATTCATTGTTTCCCTTTCTTCCTGCCAGTTGGACAGTGCAGGGCTCATGTAGCTCCACTTGTTCCTTCCTCACCACATTTCTCTCTCGTAACAACATGAGCAACAAGCATTGGCAAATTCTGGTCGTCTTCTTGTAAATCTCCCTCTCCTTTTTACTTGGCCCAACAAATCTCTGTTTTGCTACTGCTTTCACCACTCATTAGCTGCAAGCCCAGGTACTGAGACAGGCTCTGCCCTAACAAGTTTGTCTTTTAAAATAGCACCGTGCTTAGAGCCTCTTCATGTGAACAATCTTTAAAAATGCAGTTTAGAACTCTGGTGAGAGAATAACTAATATCTGCAAAATTCCCATTTGAAAATTTATTAATTTAGGATATTTTAACCTACTTTTCACTATAAATGACCTGAATGTGATGCACAAAATAAGCCAGGTTCACAATTTCTACTTGCTATTCACAAACTAGTTCATAAAGCAGAGTGGATGGAAACAGCTTTGCCCATTATTTATTTATTTATTAAATTTATATCCCGCCCTCCCCATATGGGCTCAGGGCGGCTAACAACAGAGGCAAATGCCATAGCAAACAATTAAAACAGCATAAAAACAATCATTAAAGTGTGGTGCTCTTGATGTTAAGTTTTATTAGTCCAAGATGGGTTCGATTTGTCGACGTAACCTGGCAACGTAAGTTCTTCGGTCATCTAGGTGTCTTCCTAGGGCCGTCTCACTTATAGATCTAATCCACTGTCGAAGATGGCAGCTCGGTGGTGGCACAATGACGGTGGTGGCACAATGACAGCGGCGGCTCCTATGCAAAAGCCTGGTGGAAGAGCTCCGTCTTGCAAGCCCTGCGGAACTGCGCCAGGTCCCGCAGGGCCCAGATCTTCTCTGGGAGCTCATTCCACCAGACAGGAGCTGCCGCCGAAAAAGCCCTGGACCTGGTTGCAGCCAACTTGATGTCCTTGGGGCCTGGAACCACCAATAAGTGCTGCGCCCCCAACCGTAGTGCTCTTGGGGGAACATATGGGGAAAGGTGGTCCCTTAAGTATGCTGGACCCTGGCCATCAAGGGCTTTATAGGTAAGAACCAGCACTTTGAAGCGAATCCGGTATGCTATAGGCAGCCAGTGCAGCGCCTTCAGCATAGGCTGGATGTGGTCCCATCTAGTAAGACCCATCAACAGCCTGGCCACTGCATTCTTCACCAGCTGCAGCTTCTGGATTTGTGACAAAGGCAGCCCCATGTAGAGAGCATTACAGTAGTCCAGCCTCGAGGTGACCGTCGTGTGGATCACTGTGGCCAAGTCCTCGCGGTCAAGGAAAGGAACCAACTGCCGTGCCAGCCGAAGATGGTAAAAGGCTGACTTGGCAGTGGCTGCCACCTGGGCCTCCATCGATAAAGAGGAGTCCAGGAGCACTCCCAAACTCCTAACCCTTGACACCGGCACCAACGGCTCCCCATCGAAGGCTGGGAGAGGGAGACCCAACCCTGAACCGACCCGATTTAAGCCCAGGACCTCAGGCTTCACCGGGTTTAACTTCAGCCAACTCAGTCTGAGCCAACCAGCCACAGCTTGTAATGCCCAATGAAGGTCATCTGGGTCGGAGTTCGACTGGCCGCCCAGCATCAGATAAAGCTGGGTGTCATCCGCATATTGATGACACCCAAGCCCAAAGCTCCGGGCAATCTGGGCAAGGGGGCGCATATAGATAACATCAGAGACAGCACCGCCCCCTGAGGCACCCCACACTCAAGAGGATGCCTCTGGGACTGCTGTTCCCATATCGCCACCCTTTGTCCCCGACCGTGCAGGAACGAGGCAAACCATTGAAGGGTGAGCCCCTGAATCCCCACGTTGGCGAGGCAGTGGGCCAGCAACTGATGGTCGACTGTATCAAAAGCAGCCGACAGATCTAACAGCAGCAATGCCGCCACACCACCTTGATCCAGATGCCTACGGAGGTCGTCAGTCAGGGCGACCAATGCCGTCTCCATCCCATGACCCCGGCGAAAACCGGACTAGAAGGGATCTAGGATTGAAGCATCCTCCAGAAAGCCCTGTAGCTGTAACGCCACCGCCCTCTCTATACGTTTGCCCAAGTAGGGCAAATTGGACACCGGCCGATAGTTGGCCAATTCAGTCGGGTCCAAAGATAGCTTTTTCAGGAGGGGGCAGACCATCGCCTCCTTGACTGCTCCGGGGAACCGTCCCTCCAAAAGGGACTTGTTGATAATCTTCCGCAGGGCACCACGAAACCCCTCGTGGCCCACTTTAACGAGCCAGGAGGGGCACGGATCAAGGTCGCATGTGGTTGGGTGCACAGATACGAGCAGTCTGTCAACTTCGTCCGGGCTGAGTGGGCTAAAACATTCTAAACTTGGTGAAACAGTCTTCAGGCAGGCAGGCAGGCAGGCAGGCAGGCAGGCAGGCACTTACTTACTTCACTCCTTGTAGAAAGCGACTTGCTTTATAGTTGTAGGAGATGGAGGGGTGGAGTAGAGCAGGTGGAAACAGCTCTGCCCTTGATGAACCAGTCTCTCCCCCAAGCAGGCACTCACTTGGGGAATATTGTCCACAGTTGCATCCAAATAGTTCCAATGCAGTTCATTTGACAATTGTGATGTTATGAATGCTGTGACATGAATATATTTATTACAAGACTGCTCTATTAGAAAGGGAAGTCAGAGTGCAAGGTAGCTGGAATGTTTAACTGTGGAATGTGTACAATGAAAATGTCTTAAAAGTGAACTCTTAGTAATATTGGTAATATTGCATGTGAATTTGGTAGCCAAAATTAAATAAACGTGCATAAGAAAACAAATCTCCACATTTCATAACTATAAGGTTTTGTACAATGTTATGTCTCGCATTTTTGCCTGTACTATTTGTATGGATTAAGAGATTAATTTACAAGAATTGTGTATTTTCCCTTAACAGAATGAAAAAGCAGATAGCAAAAACCAGAATATAGAAAGTTTGCTATGTACACCAATTAAAAATGGCAAGAAGAATAAAGTGATAGGTATAATCTTTGCATCTTTTAAATGTTTCATTATGCATTTTTCATGTTATATTACTTTTAAGTGTGCTTTATATTGTGGTGCTTTTGACAACTCAAGAGTTTCAGTACTCTGTAATGGAGCAAAACAAACGTCAAAACAAAAACAAATCCCAGTATCTGGTTTCTTAAAAATTGCTTTTGTCCTTATCTTCACTGTCTGTCATCTGATCCAGTGATAGCAGGCTCAGTGGCAAACTCCAACCAAATGCAAAAGGGTAAGATAGTGACAGGCCAGCCCTTATTCATAGGTAACTGGAGAAAAGGACATTCCATTTTATCTGTTATGGATCTAGATTTATTTTTTTCTTATATAAAATCACCTAAGCTTGTGGCAACTGGTGTGTTTTGTCACAATGAATTTCATATTTTAATGTATAAATTTATCATGCTGTACAGGAAAAAACTGCTTCCCTTTGTTTGTCCTGAATGTAATGGTAGCACATGTCACTGTAAGATGTGTCTCTTCTTCTTTCTTCTCTTCCCTTTCTCCATCATGTCTGCTGTGTTCTCTTATATGTTGCTTCACACAGACCCAGGCATACATACAGTTTATTTTATTAAATATTCACTGCTTTTTCCAGAATGAAGACTTCTTTTCTGAGACAAGAACAACAAGAAAACAATCCCTTCTCTCTGAGACACACCTAAATGCTTTATCCTTTTCCCATGTGGCTACTATTCTTGCAGTGCAGTAATAATCAGAGTTATTCCAGTTTAAACCCAAGAAAATCTGTGGGCTAAAACTCACACTATTTTTCCTCTAAAGATTCTCCTCTTCTCCATTTTATCCTCCCAGAGTTCTCAGAAAGTGACTGACCCAGCGTCACTCACAGTGCCATCCTGAGACCACTTTCCTTGGAGCTTTGTGACTGAGTCATAATTCGAACCTGGGTCTCCCAAGTCCAAGTTAAACTCTCCAACCACTACACCACATTAGCTCTTCATTCTTAAGTACATGTGTCCTGTTTTACAGTTCACATTACAGTGGAATGCAGAAAAAAGGGAAACAAAATCCAGAGATTCCAAGATTTTACTTACACAAGAACTTGCACAACTTCTTGTAGAAGCATGAGAATCTACCTGCTATATTTATTTATTTAAAAGATTTCCACGCTGCCTCATCAGATTTCTACTTTCAATCAAAATAATACCATATCAATATACAAAGAAACAGCCGTTAAACCCAGAGACATAAACAGCATTAAACTACCTGTAAAACAGACATCAGACCAGAAGCAGACTATTAAAAAGCTGGCACAATAAATCCTCCAATTTTAAAGTATCAGTAAAAAGATACGTTTTGGATGTACCCGGTATAGCATTGCATGCACTCTTGCACAAGCACTTTTACAGGTTATTTGTGAAACTGTGGTAGCAGCTATCTTCCTTGGTGCCTTGGATGTTTTGATGTGTCATCTGGTTTTGTGGGCATTCCATAAACTAAAAACACAGTCCAGTGACAAGTTCGTTATGGAAGTGTCACAAGCAGAGCATAGAACAAAAAACTGAAATTTACAAAAGGATTGCTTATGTACCTAAGAACCCATTTTCAAAGCCATGCAGTTGTAATGAAAAGAGGATTGGATGTCTCAAATAGGCAATGCATGTAAAACTCAGAGTTACAGCCCAAAACTTTTTAAAATTATTTATTTATTTATTTATTATATTTATACCCCGCCCTCCCTGCAAGCGGGCTCAGGGCGGCTTTCAAGGGAGGACTAGTGCTCACACATAAAAACACAGTAAAACATAATAAATCAGTAAAACCATTTAAATCAACAAAGAATAAAGTGCTCACTTAAGAACAGGATGGTCTCCAAAGTTTGCAGGGGAATATCAGGCTGCTATTAAAGGCGGTATTACCTATATTTATTTATTTATTAAGATTTATACCCCGCATAGTCCAACTATAGTTGGTACATAGCCCGGTGCCTTGAATAAAGTAACTGTAGCATAGTTTACTTAACTTTTGTAAATTTTGACCCTGCATACACAGAGCTTTGGCTACTATCCTTGCAATGTAGTCCTATGCAGAATTATTCCAGTTTAAATCCAGTAAAATCAATGGGCTAAAACTGACATAATTCTTTGTGGAGTGCACTGTTTGTTCTGTACCACTGAGATTAATTATTCTTTGAATTCTGGCTTAGCCTCACTAATGATATGTTGTAGCTCTTAAACTAAATATGAATACAAATTTTAAAAGCTGCATTTGTAAAAAAAAGAAGTCATTAGCCAACTGTTCCTATTGATGGGTAGTTAACTCCAGATCCTAAAACCAGCCTCAGCAATCTTTCTGTGTTGCTTCTCTGCAATGCTTTAAACTATGACTGGATCAAAAGATCCAGCCATGTGTTTTTGATAGTTACAGTTTGTCTACTGATTGATCTGTGTCATTGCGATCACATTAGATTCTTTCCACTTAAGGAAAGGGGAGTCAATTTGTGAATCAATGACAAAAGATAGTGACTTCTGAAGACTGGAATTGGATGCTAGCAGCTTCAGTGGGTGAAGTCTGTGAGGATGAATCCACATGCTCAGGCATCAGCCCTCACCATGGTCTTGTAGAGATCTTTTTCGTGGTCTCTGTGCATCACACCTCTGGGATATAGTGCGCCTGCGCCGACCTCAATAGGTTCCCTCTTGAAAGTGAAAGGGATTTTCATGCCTGCTCCCCAGTCACACGCCGGCCCCACTGTGCATGACCAGGAGTCATTTCCTGCAGGAGCGCACAGGAGCAGAGCTCCAGCAGTAAGGAGCCCAGGTGGTGGGCACATGCAGCAAGCCCCGCCCCCTGCTCCCACAACCCTCAGTCAGGCCACAAGAAGCAAGAAGCAACCAGGTAAGTTGCAGAGGCCCCCCCACCTTCAGGTACAAGCTCTCCCTCTTCTGTGAGGGCAGATTTGCACGTTCACCCCCCCCCATAGCTAGCAATCCAAAACAGTTCAGTTGCACCTTTAAGACCAAGTTTTATTCAGGTACAAGCTCTCCCTCTGTGAGGACAGATCTGCACCACCCCCCCAATACCTAGCAATCCAAAACAGTCCAGTGGAGCCTCAGTGGTGGGTATTGCCTTTTGACACACTTCCAGTGATCTCAGGGGGCGTGGCATATGCAAACAAGTTATGCTAATAGGTTATGCTAATGAGCTCCTGCACCTCTTTTTCTACGAAATGACCCCTGCGCATGACCAAG
>NW_015167165.1:53370-60014 GCF_001447785.1 Gekko japonicus
CGTGTGCCTCAGGGAATCACACCAAGTGAGCTCTTGTGCTCACTGCGCAAAGTTTTCAAAGCAGACAAATTTATTTCTTTTTGGACTCTGTCGTGTGCCTCAGGGAATCACACCAAGTGAGCTCTTGTGCTCACTGCGCAAAGTTTTCAAAGCAGACAAATTTATTTCTTTTTGGACTCTGTCGTGTGTTCCCCCCCCCCCCCGGCTTATGGCCCAGAGGTGGGGTTTCTTTAAACGGTGCCTTAAGTGGGGCAGCAAGATGCCCCCCCCCAGACGGACACTCACTTTGTCTTTTGTGCCTCAGGGAATCACACCAAGTGAGCTCTTGTGCTCACTGCGCAAAGTTTTCAAAGCAGACAAGGAAGAACAGAGCTGCTAGACATCGCGTTGCACTTTTGGAGTTCGCGCTTTCACCGATGTTGTCACAGGGCACTTCTGGGCATGCGTCAATGTCGACTGCCGCCTCGGCATCGACAGCTGTGCTGTCCCCAATATTGACTCACGTAGATGTTGACCGCCCGATGCTGATACACTTGACCCAGACATCTCAGTCTTAGCCCATACTTCCTCCAAAAAATGCAGGGAAGGCAAGGACAATCGGCCAGTCAAGCATAAAAAACACAAGAAAACTCCCCATGTGCAATCTCCACTGACCCCTCGGAGGGCCACAGAATTGAATCTTTCGGGGGCTGCTTCACTTGACTCTCAGTGCTGACAGTAGCCACAAGGTGTACCTTGGTCGCCTTCACTGTATCCTATCCAGCTCACAGACTCTGAGCATGATATGGACTTGACACAGATCTCCTGGTCTTCCAGTGTTGAAAGTCTGCACTCAGACCACAGAGCCGATGCGTTTGTCTGGCTTTCACAGCTCAGTCCTGATTATCGACATTGACCACCAGCACCGATCCATCTGCCACCACTGCCCTCCTGGGACCAACAGCAGTGGCAAGATATGTATGGGGCCTATCCATTTACAGGCAGTATGTTGTGGGGACCACCCCAACCATTGGAGTGGGACCGTCAGTCCACCTCTTCACACATCTCCCGGTATCGAGATCCTCCATCGACACCGGAGTTCGCAAGGCCCCATCTGTCGAGACCAACGGGCAAATCTTCCAAGCCGTCGCACCCGACAGTTCCAAAGTACTGATACTACCTATGTCATTTTCCGATTTGTCTGAGCCCTTCGCCTCTTCAGACACCTCCTCTCAATCAGGGGATGAAAACCCCGATCCTTCAGTGGAACCTTCGCCACCTCAACAAGTAGGCGATGATCTTCCAGTCTCCCCTTCAGAAGACTTGAAATCCTACGGAGATTTCATCAAGCAGATGGCTAACACACTCACTCTGTCTACGGTACAGCCCCCGCCTACTGTGACAGACTCCGTGTTCGATATCGTCCAGATGGACACTTCTACACCGATTGCCTTACCGATTACTTTGGTCCTCCTTCAGGTGGCTCATGGTCTCACCCGGCATCTACACCCGTCTCGAGGCGGAGGGTAGATCGTATGTATAAAGTGCAGGAACAGGGTGCTGAATTTCTGTTTACCCACCCTAAACCTAATTCTGTCCTAGTCATCTCTTCCTCCAAGGGCATACGCAGTCATTCCACCCCCTCTGAGAAAGAAGGAAGGAAACTTGATTTGTTTGGAAGAAAACACCAGGACTCTCACTGAGAATCTTCCATTCGAAGGTGAGGGCCTTTTCAGTGCCACAACAGATACAGTCCTGCAAGACCTAGACAAAAGTATAAAGACGTCGCAGAATTTATGTGTCACATTGGCTCCTAAACTATTCAAAGCAAAATCCTGGAACAAGCCATGGTCTCGCAGATCCTCTCTTAAGTCATCCCCGGAAGCACAGTGGCAACGCTCACCCACCATGTCTTCCCACCCTTATGGGCACAAACCAAAATTCTCATCCATCTCTCAGCCTAAGGCTAAGACTCCGAAAGCTTCCAAGCAGAGCCTTTGACTCCTGTTGTCCCACCCTTACCCGCCTCTCACCCTACTTGGCTGCTTGACAGCGAATAACATCAGACCGGTGGGTACTGTCCGTCATCGAAAAAGAGTACCTCATAGAATTTATCCAGGTACCCGAGGCCCCCAACTTCATAATTACTCCACCATCCAATACGCTCTTGGAAGAAATCCAGAACCTTCTTCAAAAGGATGCCATCAAACCAGTCCCAGCAGCACAGCATCAACACGGGTTCTACTCCCGTTATTTTACAGTCCCCAAAAAAGATGGAGGACTCCGTCCTATTGTGGACCTCAGGGGACTCAACTAGTTTATCTCCTATCGGAAATTCCAAATGACAACATTCCAAAGCATTCTCCTCCTTCTCAGCGAGCGTGTCTGGATGGTAACCTTGGACTTGCAAGATGCATATTTTCATATAACTATCCACCCATCTCACAGGAAGTTTTTGCATTTTGCAGTCGTGGAAGGCCATTTTCAGTACAAAACCCTTCCTTTTGGACTCTCAACAGCGCCCAGAGTCTTTACAAAAATGATGATTGTGATTGCTGCGTACCTCCGTCTCCAGAGTGTGTGGATCTTTCCGTACATAGACGATTGGTTGCTGGTAGCAAGCTCCCGAGAGACTCTGCTCAACCATATTGATTTAATGCTGGTCACCTTAGACGCGTTGGGCCTAAGGGTGAACCTGAAAAAGTAAATGCTCCTTCCTTTCTTGAGGAGTCCAGTTTATTGGAGCAATTTTGGATTCAACTGTCTGCCGAGCCTTTCTCCCTCCCAAAATTGCGGAAGACATTATTGCTTTCATCAACCTGATAAAATCCCAGGGAGATGCATCAGTGAGGCAGATTCAATGGCTCTTGGGCCTGATGGCCACCACCACAGCGGTTCTTGTCTTTGCCATACTACAGATGAGACCACTTCAGCTGTGGTTCCTCAAACATTTCCATCCACAGTGGCAGTCCCAATCTCAACGGTTTGTGCTACCTGTGCAACTGCTGAATTCCCTGCAGTGGTGAGAATCCCCAGACAACCTTCTTCAGGGAGCCCCATTTCTTGCACCCAGCCCCGAAATGACCCTAACCACGAATGCATCCCTGTGGGGATGGGGGGCTCACCTGTAAGGTGTGTGTGTGGGTGCCAAATGGGAACCACATGTGGTCCACAAACATATCAACTTCCTGGAACTGCTCGCCATCCAATATGCCCTAAGGTCTTTTCGCCACCTCGTGAGGTATGGTGGCAATCCTGACAGACAACACCACTGCGCTGTGTTACCTGAACAGGCAAGGCGGGACAGTGTCCAGGGGGCTCTGTTGACTGGCCCAGGAGGTTTGGACCGAGTGTCAATCCCGGAGCATGTTCATCATTACTGCTCACCCGCCAGGATCGCTCAATGTGTACACAGACTTTCTGAGCAGAGGAGGTGCATCCCTCTATGAGCAGAGGAGGTGCATCCTGACTCTGCTCCACATGTCCTGGGGCTCTTACATACATCTCCCCCTGGCACCAGATCTCCTCCTGGCTCAGGAGGGCCAAGTGCTTCACCACGATGTACCACACCTCAAACTCACGGCGTGGAGAATCCCTTAACACAGCTCAGAAACAGGATAGACCTTGTTCTTTTGAACTGTCAGAAGCCAGCTACACACGCTTCCTATGACAGGAAGGGGAAGAAATTCCTGTCGTACCTCGAGTCGTTGGGTTTACCACCGCCCCCTACGGACTTGATTTTCAGATTCTTGTTGACCCGTCTGGACTTCAGTCTTAGTTTCTCTTCTTTAAGGGTCATCCTGCTGTGGATGGCTATTCTGTTTTTTCTCACCCGCAAACAAAGCAGTTTCTGAAGGGCCTCACTTGCCTCTTTCCTCCGGCTCGTGGGCTGACTCCTTCCTGGGATTTACCTCTAGCAGTGTCCAGATTAACGGGCAAACCATTTGAGCCCATGGCCACGTCCAGTCTGCAGCTTCTCTCAAGAAAGACTGCCTTCCTAGTAGCCATTACGTCAACAAGACGAGTGAGTGAATTGTCTGCGCTCTGTTGCGATTCTCCATATTTGGTTTTTCACCATGATGGTGTCACCTTGGCCCCAGATGTCTTTTTCCTGCCCAAGGTTGTTTCTGAGTTCCATTTGCGAGCAGACATTGCTCTTCCGGCATTCTTCCCATCCCCTACAAGCGGCAAGGAACACAGTCTTCATACTCTAGACGTCAAGAGAGCCATACTCTTCTACCTTGATAGGATAAGGTCATTCCATCGGTCGCCAGCCTTGTTCATCTCCTATAACACACCTGTGCTGGGGACATACTCTTCTACCTCGATAGGACAAGGTCATTCCATCAGTCACCGGCCTTGTTTGTCTCCTGTAGCACACCTGTGCTGAGAAAGAAGCTTTCTTCATGACATTTATCCAAGTGAATTGTGGAAACCATCAAACTGTGCTACTTACTGGCCAAACAGCCACTTCTTGGCCCGCTCCAAGCACATTCTACCCGGGCAGTAGCCACATCCACAGCCTTTCTGAGAGGGTCGTCGCTCACTGCCATCTGTCAGGCAGCCACCTGGGCTACCCCCCACACATTCATGAAGCGTTACACCCTGGATGTGCATCTTCATCAACGTTCTGTGGTGGGATGGGCAGTGTTCCAGGCGGCGCAAGTCTAGGACCTTCAGCTCCCTCCTCCAGGTAGGCCTGTTTTTGCTTGCTAATTTCCCAGAGGTGTGATGCACAGAGACCATGAAGAAGATAAACCTGTAACTGATGATCTTCGAGTGGTCATCTGTGCATTCACACCACCTGCCCTCCTTCCCCTCTGCTTTAGGTCCTCTCCTTTTTATTACTCTGAGACTGATGGCAGCGGTCAGAAGGAACTGGCGGGATTGTCGTGCCCCTTCCTTGGTCATGTGCAGTGGGGCCGGTATGTGACTGGGGAATGGGCGTGAAAATCCCTTTCACTTTCAAGAGGAACCAATCGAGGTCGGCGCAGGCACACTATATCCCAGAGGTGTGAATGCACAGATGACCACTCGAAGATCATCAGTTACAGGTAAGCAGCCTGGTTTTTTTCATCTCCTTTGATGAAGGGGCTAATACTTTACATGGAAGTATACCTGGTGATTTACTTGAACACAACAAATGGTTTCAGGGCTCCAGAAATGCCAATATTTTTCTCTGTCTAATTTGTTTACAAAGCCATCTGTCCCCCCCCCTTTTTTTCAAACAAGGAAGTGCAAGTTCCCTGTACCACTAACCTGACATTCATAACTGTTCTCTTGGCATGCTCACAAAAATCTAATTAGCTTGCAAAGGACAACTTGCCTTCAGGGAGTATATCAAACTAAAGTACTATTAATAGTAAAAGTCAAGAAGAAAAGTCAAGAAGGAGGTAGCAAAGAGGTACAGGGTTTACTTTTTAGCTTTGGTGATAGCGGTAAAGATTTTTTTTAAAATGTATATTTAAAATGTTTCCTGCATGCAAAACATTAATGAAATGCAGCCTGACTTCAGGTTGATGACTAGTTTGCTTGTCAGGTTTCTTTAGAGCTTAACCTGTGCTAAAACTCTTCTAAATTGTATATATATTAGTTTTCGAAGATGAATAAAGGCTTGTTTAAGGCTTTCAGTCTCCATCCAGGGTTTCTCCACTAAAGTTCTTACACATACCAGAGGTGGAGGAAAGACCTCTGCTTGACTGAGAACCATCCCTGCTAATTCAAAAGTACAAGGGTTCCTCTTGACAATAATCCAACTTGCTTGAACTCCATACTTCATAATATAAGAAAATCTTTGTGAATATGCATGAATATGTATCAATATCTTCATTCATTTGAATTATAATTCCCAAATGGGTGCTAAAAAACCAGAAACGTTTAAGACTCTTCGTATGGCCATGATTCAATATTCTGCTCTTGTTATGCATCAGTATATCTAATTCTCAAAGTTACCAACTGTGAATATTGAAATCCAGAGATTGGAGCCATAAACAGACAGTAGATCTTTCTAAAAAGCTGAGAAAAGCCCAGTGTTGCATACAAATCTAAAAGCTACAAAATCTAAAGTATACAAACCTGCAGGGGTCATTTCGTAGAAAAAGAGGTGCAGGAGCTCATTAGCACAACTCATTAGCATAACTTATTTGCATATGCCACACCCCCTGACATCACTGGACGTGTGTCAGAGGGCAACACCCACCGCTTAGGCTCCACCCAAAAAATCTCCAGGTATTTCCCAACTCAGAGCTGGCAAGCCTACCTGATGGCACACATGGGGGAAAACAAACCACCCATGTCAGGATACCAGGTCAATATATTTTTATTCTCCTTGGCATTGATGGCTGAGGTGCTTTTAGCGTTCCTTTTTTGTTTGACTGGCAACCTTCCTCTCTGTTTTCATTGACTGTGGGTTTTATATCACTGCCATTTATTTTTGTTAGCCACAACAAGGTCACTTTCAGAGAGGAAAAGCAGGTTATCAATTTCTAAATAAATAATGTTGACAAGTCTGGATCCAGAACAACAACGAAATCACATCCGCTAATTTTTGCCTAAACAAAGCCCAATGATCTATAGTTCTGTTCTTCAACCTCGGGGTTGGGTGGCAGACAGAGCCACTTGCCCCCCCCCCCCCCCCTTTGGACACCCCCGCCACTGTATAATAC
>NW_015167165.1:60308-90032 GCF_001447785.1 Gekko japonicus
TGGTGAGGGATCCTTCCCCAGCATCTTTACTTCCTGACAGCAAACACCACAGACTCCCCTTTGAATACAGATTCCTATGGGGTAGCAAATTGTAGCAAAAGAAGACTTATACTCTCTTTCTTCTGGGATTGAGACCCAGGTTTGTATGCATGGGAGGCCACAAGTGCCCTCCCCAAACAACCATGCTCACCTTCTCCTTCTCCACTTCCCCCCCCAACACAGTTCAGCAAGTGATGGAGGGGAGGGTTGGGTCAGGGAGGGGCGCATGCGAGAGAGGCTTGTTCAACCAGCCAGGTGGACCGGCTGCTTGCTACTTTTGAAGTCCAGCTGGCTTCAGTCAGGTGACTGCCCATTCCTCTTCAATCGGGGAAAGTGATATGGCAAGGGAAAGGAGGCTAAGAAGGGGCTGGCTGGCTGATGCAGTCTGCAGCAAGGCAAGGCAACCATCCAGGCAGCTGCTGTTTGGAGAGGTGTGATAGATGTTTGACAGGGCGCTGACCCCATCCTTCTAATCTGCACAATATCATCTCACCTTAATTCTTTTCTGGAGACTCTGATTCCAGTAATTTTGTTTTTTAAATTAGTTCCAGGTCAGAGAGTATAATTTGGATTTGGACTCTGCCATTAGCTTTTGGACACTATCATTGCATTCTTGCTCTCACACACACACACACACACACACACACACACACACCCCTCTCTTTCCTCGGGGCTCCTTGAATTCTATTGAGATCCCCATTGCTCAGTTACGGCTGACCTGTGTTCCCTTTTTCTTCTGCAGTGCATTTCTGATGCATTTTGAAAAACCCATTCATGTCTACTGTCATTCAGTTGCATTCCATTCTGGACGGGCTAAATATGACTTTCAGTGACCATTCAGTTTATTGTCATTGGATTGGAAGTGTCCAAGGAGGAAAAAAAATGATGATGTTAAAAACATATGACTGCACACTTGCGGCCATCAGGCATCCCCTATCGTGACAAAGAAACGAAAGCAGTTGAAGCTCCTATCACCATGATCAGACAGACAGAAAACAGCACAAACTTCTCTTCCCTCAAACTTGGGGTGGGGGAGGGTAGAGGCAGACGGCAGAAATCACAAGCTTCCGGAATCACTTTCTGTTGCTAACTGATTGCATATCTCCAGCCGTGAAAATGCAGCCACAACCCTAACCAGAGCCCCTAGATCTGGGGCCAAGTGCTAACTGCAGCCTTGCTGAGGAAATGCCTATTGTTTCCGACTATGGAAGGTGGCACTTTGTGAGCGGAGAGCCACGATGTTTTCCCTTGGAGCACCTGATCATTTAAATCTGCATAACAGTGGCGAAGTGACAGCTCTTGGGGCTGCAGGGGGAGATCAAGGGCTGCGCTTGCTCTCCTCTTGCACGCTCCCCTTCGCTCTTGCCCAGCCTCTGAGTTTCGCTCACAGCCAGCCATGGTTGTGGGAACTGAAGTTGGAAAAACCTCCCAGACACAGAGCAAAACCGGGAAGTTGTGGGAGGCAAGACATGCTTGGGATTGAGTAGCTGTGACGTGCAGCAATTGCACCGTGGCGGGCCCAGTACCCGGAGCCCATGGGGAAGCCTGCCTCACACATGCACACACACCCGCGCAGTGCAGGGAAAGGCGCCAAGAGGAGAGCAGAGTGTGGGGCTGCAGCTTAGAACCTGCGCTGCCTGCTTGGGTGTAAGGAGAACAGTGAGGCACGCTGTGCACGCACAGAGAGAAAGAGCAGAGGGAGAGCCGCATGTGCCAGCCACGAGAGAGCATCTGCTTGCTCTCTTTCTCTTTTTTTTCACTAGCTCTCTCTCTCTCATGCAGACACATTCCAGAGAAAGCCGAGGATGGGGCAGGCAGGTCTTTCCTGGAGCGCCATGGCCCTGCGCAGCCCAAGAAAGCCAAGGAGCGGGTGGGCAGGCAGGCAATTTACCTTCCTTCTTCTGCCTCCTCATGGCGCGACTGAGGGCTGCTGGGAGCAGAGGTCGGGGCTTGGTCATGTGCCCTCCCCCTCGGCTCCTCACTACCGGAGCGCTGCTCCTCTGCGCTCTAGGGCTAACCGACCCCTGCAAACCTGAGACCCACAAAACTGAAAGGAAGGAAGGAAGGAAGAAGTGTCTGTAGTTTTTTAAAAAATGAGTGCTCTGTCAGTGGCTGTTTTGAGGGCTAATAGGCATTCACAAGAGCAGGGGTCTTTTGTAGAAAAAGAGGTGCAGGAGCTCATTAGCTCATTAGCATAACACATTAGCATATACCACACCCCCTGACATCACCGGAAGTGTGGCAGAAGGTAACACCCACCGCTCAGGCTCCACTAGACTGTTTTGGATTGCTAGCTATTGGGGGGGGGGGACGTGCAGATCTGTCCTGGCAGAGGAGGAAAAACTTGTGCCTGAATAAAACTTGGTCTTAAAGGTGCCACTGGACTGCTTTGGATTGGTAGACATTGGAGGGGGGATGCAGATTCTCCCTCACAGAGGAGAGATAGCTTGCACCTGAATAATTCCCCCCACACCTTCTTCAACTAACCTCCCAGGCTTAAGGGCACAGAGACTCACTTTGCAAACCACCAGAACACCCCCAGATAGCCTCTAGCATGCTGCAGAGGCCGGTTCCCCGTCCCACCTTCTTCAACTAACGTCCCAGGCAGGCGTAAAGGCACAGATGCTCCCTTTGCAAACCACCAGAACACCTGATCGCCTCTAGCACAATGCAGAGGCCAGTTCCCCCCCCCTTCTTCAACTAACATCCCAGGGTTAAGGACAGAGAGACTCACTTTGCAAACCACCAGAACACACCAGATCGCCTTTAGCCAGGGACGGGAGGAGGAGATCTCTCCCGGGGCGCACGGCTTCGCGCACCTCCGGGAAGATAGAGGATGGGGCTGGGGTCCTTGCCTGGGCTGTGCACAGTGGCCTGAGGGAAGCAGGCAGGGATGGGAAGGAGAGATCTTTGCAGGAGCGCGTAGCTCTGGGAATATAGAGGACGGGGCTGGGGGGGCTTGCCTGGGTTGCGTGCAGCGGCCCAGGGGAGGCAGGAAGGGATGGGGGGGAGATCTTTCCCGGAGTGCATGGCTCTGGGAAGATGGAGGGGGGGCTTGCCTGGGTCACACGCAGCGGCCCCAGGCAGGAAGGAAGGGACGGGGGGGATCTTTCCCGGAGCACGTGGTTCTGGGAAGATTTAGGACAGGGCGGTGAGGAAGCTAACTGACCCTCCTGCTTCTGCCTCCTTCTGCAACGGAATGAGGCGGGAAGCAGAGGGCGGCCGGAAGCAGGGGCGGGGCTTCATCATGTGCCCGCCCCCCGGCGCCTCATTCCCGGAGCGCTGTACCGGGGCGCTCCAGCCCCATCCGAGGCCTGCACAAGAGTATTTCCAGCCTTAGTTTTGGCCTTTGAGAGAAGATTCATTGGGAGCAAGCCTGGGAGCAACCACCAAGTGACTTAATACAGTACGTCTTGTATGATTCACTCAGAACTGGCTGCTTGCTACTTTTCAACAGCAGCCACCACAAAAAGCGAGTATGGCATACTGGTTAGAGTTTCAAACTAGGAGCCCCAGGTTTGAATCATCACTCTGCCCTGGAATGACCTTGAGTGGTAACACATTCTCAGCCTAACCTTTATTACAGGGTAAGGATAAAATGCTGAACCAGGCCCTGGGATGCTTGAGAACATTAATGCCCCAATATCACATCCCAGACATGACAGAATATATATTTCAAATTCAGAAAAACCCATATACACCCTACAAACTCATTTGTCCAATGGGGGGAAGTGAACAAATTATTTTCAAGATAAAAAGTTGGTTATTTTTCTTCTGCTGCCACTTTGAGCAGTGGCAGAAAGAGAGGATTGCCAGTGAGAGGTCTCCAACCTTAGCAGGAGACCTGATAACCCTGTATTAGGCTTTTTTAAAAAAAAAGAATACAGTTGGGGGAACATGGATCTGTCATATGTCAGATATAATGTCTAGTTTGGGCCTGAGATTGGAAAAATGGTGGGAGCGCGGGGTAGGTTAACTCCTTTCTTCCCTCAACACGGCAGTTTTAATCCAAGACCGATTTCACACAAGAGCTGGGCCACAGTCGTGCCTCCCTTTGCCCCGCTTATATTGGTCAATTTCCCACTCAAAGCCGCGTGGCCGCATTTTGACCCCCGGCTTTGCCCGATTTCCCCCCGCGGTTTCGTGATCCTGTTTTTTGAGGATCACGAAACTGTGGGGAAAATCAGGCGAAGTCAGGGGTCAAAATGCGGTCGCGCGACTTCGAGCTCTTGTGTGAAATCGGTTCAAGTTGGATCTCTGCAGTTGTTTGGCTTTTTCAAAAATACCCAGGAGATCTTTATTGCAAATCTCCCTATTCATGTCTATTTTATCCCTTTGCTTGCTGCTGATCTCATTAAAAAGTTAACCCAAGCACATAGATAACTTGAAAGTAGAAGCCTTTTACAATCTGCTTGCAAGATCTTCAATCTAAGCTACAGTTATAAGGGCTGTTTTACACATTTTCTCTGAGTTTTCCCACAGTCCTGCCCATACAGCAGCCAGTTTCCCCATCACAGCCATTTCCTCTCCCTGTTATTGGGGGTTTTTCCTTTTCCTTTTAAATCGCTAATTGAGTAGTGTTATATTGATATATAGCAATATGTACATCAGGTTTCCTGAGTTCTCAGCTTTCATTTTTTGTTAAAAAAATTAGTCTCATCCCTTAAATTTCAGAGATACAATATAAAGAAAAAGGCATATATCCACAAGGAAAGTGTCTAGAGACTTTTTCTTAAGATGAAAGCTGAGAATTCAGAGAAACATACACATACGAATGCTATTTAATCACTGATTTTTTAAACAAATCTACTGGGGAAATCTGTGGGAAGCCCCAAAGGAACTGTGCTGTGTTAGAAGCCACCACAGCTACAGAGAAATTTCACAATCCTGTGCCTGTGTGGAAAACTCCCAAGTAAACTAAGAGGTTTGAATTGGCTTTCAGGTACCCAAGCTCTCTGCTTGCAATACACTGTGATATAGATTAATAATGAACAGGAGCATTGCTTGGTGTGATTTCCTTCTGACTATAATGATTCTGCGAAGAAATAGCATACATTCATTGTTAAACACAAGTTTAGTTAAAATGTAAATTATATTATTTAAAAGTTTGATTTTGCTATTTTAGGAGTTTGTCAGCTGGTAAATAAGATGGAAGAGAATTCAGGAAAAATCAAAGCTTTCAACCGAAATGATGAACAGTTCCTCGAAGCTTTTGTTATCTTCTGTGGCCTGGGGATCCAGAATACACAGATGTATGAAGCAGTGGAAAGAGCCATGGCAAAACAGATGGTGACATTAGAGGTGAGGCTTAATCAAGGCAGTCTTTATGTAACTCGCAGCTGCTTATTTAATGGAACTCCCTTGCTGAGCCAAACTTAGCTTCACGATGAGCTCAGGATCTCTCCTTTTGTTTGCTCCTTGCTTCAGTCTTTCCATGTGCTTGCATGGTGTTCAGTTGATTAGCATCAACCACTACTTTTGTAGGATTCAGCAGTGTGTGTGCATGGGTAAGAGAGACTGATGTAGCTGGCTTGTCCTGTTGCATAGAAAAACAACACGGTTGCAGTCTTTGGGACAACTTCTTTTTCTTGCTTGCGGTTTACTGTGATGATTTTGGCTCAGTCCTTCAAACAAACCAGCTGTTGGACCAACAGCCAGATTACTGTAGGCTTCCTCAGACTTCATCAAACCATATCAAGCATGAACGTCATCTGGTTGTGGTGTTTTGAATTGGTTACTGTTAGTTTTAATGACCGTGGTATGAAAGGAGACTTCGGCAGCAGATCCAGGTTTACAGTTATCATCTTCCAAAAGTAACTTAGGAAGTCAGATGTTGTAGACTTTGGATCCATTTGCATCCAGTGAGTAAACAGAGTGTCTGTGGCATTTCTGAAATGACCAATCATGCTGTCAGTTTGGTTCTAAAGGGAAAGTTCTCATTTAGGTGCTCCATATGCATTAGCACATGGTAATTAAGGCATTTTGTGAAAATCAGTTTGGTCAAGGTGGATGTTGCAAATTGCTGACTAAGGTGTCATAACCCAAGGACAGGAAAAAAAATCTACACAGACAAAATGCTATAGACTGTGGTTGTAATTTTAGTTATTTGTTTTTGAACAAATATTACTTACCCTTTCTATCAAAACTTAATGCCCAGATAATTCATATCATCATTTACAAACAGCCAATTACAATAAGCAGTTAAAACAACAACAGAAAAGCAAATGGAATTAACAGTGTTTACCGCAGAACGAAATACCTAGATGAATAAGAATTTTTTAGTAGCTGCCAGAGCAGAATAATATGTGGGCCAGGTGGATAGACCTGGAAAGGTAGGGTGCCAGCCTATTTGCCACGGTCATCTTCCTCATTTCTAAGAGTGGGCACATAGGCCTCTGAAAAGCAGGCACACTGTAAGACCTCTTAAAGAAAATCACTATGTTGATTCAATTGGGTACCAGTTAACAATCTGACTGCCACGCCACTTGAAATTCTGATTACATTGAGTTAAACATGAACCGAACTGAAACAGTAAGGTTATTCTTTGCTTACATTTTTAATAATTTTCTATTTGTTCCTTAAATGAAAAACACTTTCTCCTAAACTGACAAAACGTCTGCCAAAACCTTTCCAGGACAGAATTTCTTTTATGCCTGTGTTACAAACCTTTGGGAAAAGTTAATTTATTATGACAACCTTGTCAAGGTTATAATTATAGCCATGTTGTAAGCTATTTGTCTTTCATATAGGGACATGGAAGCTTTTCAGATTTTTTTTTCCTCATGAAGAAAAGAGTTCTTTGCTCTTTTAAGGCAATGATGTTGTTCCCCCCTCCTTCCTCATAGCTTGCTATCCTCAGGAGTCCTATATGCTGGGAAGGCCTGGTAAATTTGTTTCTCCACCCTGCACTAATATGCCAAGAAACTATGCATCTCATCATCCTTGTTAAAATTAATAGGACTGTGTAGATATTTTGAAGTTGTAGTGCAAGAGGTATAGGACTAATTTGGATGCTTTATTGTTTGAGGATATTAAATATACAAGAATAGATATATTTTCAAATTATCACTAATGCGCCATCTAAAACCGAGATCCGGTAGAGATGTACTGTTGGTTCTCTGGATCTCATATTTTATAAATTGGGAACCATCCTCAGGAATATAGTCCTTTCCTCTTCCAAAATCTTCCTTCCCTTGTTTGCCCAGGTTTAGAATTACATCTGCACTGATATTAATGTGAGTCATCTTAGTTTTGGATTTGAGGCAAGCAGGGGAGTTGGAATCCGTATTGCAGAACAGGGGACTCTATGTTCATAGTTTGAAGAGTCAGTATTATGTCTGCCCAAGATGTGCTATTTCTCCCATATTTGCCCATTTGTTTGGAGTTATTCAGTGCAAGATGGCACCATCAGACACATAAATTAATTGTATCTGCATTTCTCACCGATGCATTCACACCTGCCATTTACTTATGGTCTTCTGCTTGAAGTACTTCTGATAAGCCTGGCGCAAGCTGGGAAGGGGCCCAGTGCAATCTGGGATGGGGCAATTAATAAATCAAAACAGTGACAACCACAACAATGCACCTTCAGGATTGTATGGTCATGATCTGCCAGGCAGTATTTCATTGTAAATTAGATTTAGCGGAGCTTTGATGATCCCAGTAGAAACAGTTGCTCTTAGACAGCTTCAGTCTTTGTGTCGAAATTAAGCACTGTAATATATATATATGTTTCTTGTTTCCTTTTCTCATAGGTTCTTTCTTATCATGCTTCAGCTGCTGAAGAAGAAACAAGGGAGCTTCAGGTAACAGCGGTAATACATTTTTTAAACTATTTTTTTCTTGTTACAATAGTCTGGGAATAATCAAGGGTTTTAGTCCTTTAAGATTCATGCAGGAAATTGGGCACAGTATAGGGGGGGGGAGAGATAGATGTCATTTGTTATCTTTGCAGTGATTAATTTCTGCCCTAATGACCTAGAGAATGAGAAGTACAAGAAAACTGTAGCTTATGTTAAGTAATTTCTGTATGTTAGTTTTCCAACTTCCAGAGTCCCCAGATCGCTCTTCAAAGCAGAAGCTCAAAACCTTTCATACTTTTATGGACAGATTTTAACTTGATGTGGAAATTGACATGGCACAAGGTTACATCTCAGTGCTCATTTTGCCTTCTCTTTCACCAGTGTTGTGGAAAAGGAGAAAATGAAAATTATTTAATTAATCATTTTTTTTTTAACTTTTGGTTACTGGAAATGCTAACATTACTCATGAAAACTGCTGTTCACACATGCCACTTTTGTATCATCATATCAAGGGATCTTTTGTCAGTGCTTGAAACAAGAAACATCTTTCATTGCTCCTTGGGAAGGGATTTAGAATAACAGACAGTGAGAGAAGCAATATGGAAGTTTTAAAATCTGTACTGAGTGGATAAAATTAAACAGAAGGAAAAGTGAAAAGATGCTGGTAGACTGAAATAGCAGTAAAAGGTAAAGGTTCCCTTGCTCGAAAGCCAGTCGAATCCGACTCTAGGGTTGCGGTGCTCATCTCCGTTTCCAAGCCGAAGAGCCAGCGCTGTCCGAAGACGTTTCCGTGGTCATGTGGTCGGTGACTAAACATCAAGGTGCACGGAACGCTGTTACCTTCCCACCGAAGTGGTCCCTATTTATCTACTTGCAATTTCTTGCTTTCAAACTGCTAGGTTGGCAGGAGCTGGAACTAGAGACGGGAGCTTACTCCGTCATGTGGCAACCTGGGTCTCGAACTTCTGAACTACCAACCTTCCACAACCTGCAGTTCAACATCTTAACCACTTGAGCCACTGCAGCTCCTTAGCAGAAATAGCAGTATAAAGTACTAAATTTGAGGAATTACTGAACTGCAGATAACTAGATAACACATCAGAATTTCACCAGTGTTTGGGAAATAAGCAAATTGGATGATTCCTACTGAAAGCCATTCCGATTACACTAGACGTTACTCTCTCAGGCTTGTCCAAAAGTTATAACCCATCATTGGTATTTGGTATGAGGGTACAATGTTTCCAGAGAGAGAGGCAGAGAGGGTGATAAGAGGAAAAGTGTTGTGGATTCTCTCTGAGAAACATTTTGGGCAAAGGGACAGGACTTGGGAAAGGGGGGGGAGTTTAAAGAAGCAGAGAGACGGTTTCATTTGTTGCCTGTTCTTGCAGTCCAATACAGTGTGAGAAGTTCTAAAGTAGCAACAGAGAGGGTCTGGGTGAGCAGAAGGGGTCTGTCCAAATGTGGTTGTATAGAAGTGGATGATGCGTATGAAGTGAGACAGGTGGGGGAGGTGGAAAATAAGGAAGAAGAGGTTGATACGGACTGATGGTCCTGCCTTCACTTAAGATTAGGTTTCCAGAGAATTCTGAATTGTAAGGCAAATTTCTAGAGGGTCTTAGAAGATTGATTGTTAATCATGGCTGGAATTTTGATGAATCCTCAGGAAGTCAAAGAATAGAGCCATTGTCAAGGGAGTGTCTGCCCCCTCCCCCAAACCTGTTTCCTTATGGATTAGTATCCTAATAATCTCCACCCTGATCTTAATTTCTCAGATGTAATATCAGATACAGAGTATCTCCTGCAAACTCCGGTGGTATAAGATCTGAAAAGTCATATGATGGGCTAAAAACCATGGCTCCCAAACAGGGGCATCTTTGTCAGTAACATTTGTCTTCTATCCCACACTGGAGACTCGGAGCAGCTTACAAAATAAAATACATAGCAGCAGTACAAATTTAAACAAAAATATACAGTTCAAAAAGCTCCCATACAAACTTACAACAGCTAATGAGCTACAAGGATGTCTTGGTCTGGTGCTGGTTCTACCAACATGGATCATTGACTTTAGGTTAAGAGCAAAAGACTCATATCTGCAGAAAAGTGGAACTAAACTCCAATTTTGCTAGAGAAAGTCTAGCTGAATCACAGCTCATTTGTCTCTTTCATCTTTGTAGAGGTGACTGAGCTCTTCCACAACACTGTCTGAGCCTCAAAGCTTCAGTGCAAAGTCTCATGATGTACTTGTCCTTTCACAGATGTAAAAAGGCTGAGGCTTTTATTTCCATATTAGAGTATCTTATTCATTTCTGCTACTCTGTTAAATTATTGTTAACATTTATAGAATAAATGTTTTTTTCTGAATAAATGTGATATGTCCCAAGGGACAGCATATACCAGTAGCAGGGTCTCAAATGCGAGCCAAGTCTGCTTATTCCCACTCTGCTTCTTGTTCTCAGTGGAACCATCTCTTGGACCTGCCTCAGATTCCTTGAGAAATAACTCTTACTTTGGATTCAAAATTATATACTTATTCATTGATCAGCAACAGCAAATAGGGGCTATGCCCATTGCAAAGATGAAGGTGAACAGGTCCCTGAAGCTGGATTATTCTGTTCAACAGGCCATTTGATAGAAGCTTAGTTTCCAGAATTCTCAGTTTCAGTGAGCATGTCAAGAATGTGCTGCAAGCAGAGGAAAGGCTAACTTACACAACGGTTTTAGCAAAACAATTTTGTAGCAATAAATGTATGCTGCCATTTCTTTGGAGGGGGGAGGAATGGTTTCATGAGTGCTGAGCTTCATGAACACTCTGTTTTTAACCTTTTGATTCAGCCTGTTATTTGAACGTTTTTGAGGTGTTTTGTCAGAGTCCTGAGTGCATTCCAAAGATCTGTCATCTTACTGTCACCTCACAGGCCATGCCATGTCCATGAGAACCCATTGGCTGCACCACATAGTAGTGCTGGGTTGCATGCACTCCTATGCTGTACTGGATCTCTTCGCCATTTCATTGCTTCATACAGTTGGCTGTATCTCATTTAATGTATCTCCAGAGGCTGAGAGAGGACTTCAGGGTTAGAAGATAAATTCAAAATTGCAAATTCAGGATAAGGTTTAAACGTGTTCAAAGAATGGGGATCCAGCTTGCTCCTCGGTTTACTAAAAGGCAACACAGTCCCTCTAATAATGAGTATTGCAGGGTTTCTAATGTGACTCTTATCATCAGTGCTAAAACCACTAACTGTCTGCATGGTTACAGTGTTCTGTAAAATTATGTGGTGTTTTATTGTAGTGGTAGACCTGGAAGCTGCTTGCAAGTGACATAACTTCCAAAGGCCCTGTCCACACGAGGGGTTTTGGGCTGGGAGTGGGCCAGTTCGGGGCCGGAGCAAACGGGCGCAATCCCACTGCAACATCTGGGCAGCGTTGCGCACCCATCCCTGATCCGGCCCTTCCCCCGAAGAGGTGCATCAAAAATGAACCACCTACCGAGGTGGTTCATCCACGACGGCGCATCAACAGCAGTCTCCCGTTCCCCTCCGTCGCTTCCCCCGGCATCTGATCCTGCCGGGGAGGGAATTCATACAGTTGGCTGAAAATTGGTGCAAATAATAGGAGCCCCCCCCCCCCCCATGCCAGTGCTTTGTTAAATTTGGTAACAAATATTTACCTTACATGAAAACTTTGTGCAAGTAGTCTCGTTTTCAACTGGGGAGTTCCGGATGTATAGTTCAGGAACAGATTTAGTAACTAGCATTAGTCATCTAGGATATAAAAAAGAACATCTGTGTAGTTGCTTTTATTTTTTAATCAAGGCCTCCATGCACATAAACAGGATAGTGTCCCACGCCCCCCCCTTTCTGAAATAATCACAATTTAAATTATATGTGCTTTGAGCATGCCTTCACAGTTTTCTAACTTAAGATCAGTCTAGGCTACAGTAACATTTACTTTGCTACAGCCATTTTCAGTTCTGCAACTGGCATGCACTATGCAAATTTGCATACTGGAGTGTAATTTTTTTCTGCCTCTGCTGGCAGCTGTAAGAACTTACATGGGGCATATTGCAGCCCAGTACCAGCCACTGGCTCTGGATTGACCCTAAGCTGAGCAACCTGGTTGTCACATCCGTTGCTTAGAGTGGGAAACACATTTACAAGTATAGCCTCCATTCCCCCAGTGAGGTGAAATTCTTGGGACCTGTAAACCTGACTAAGCAAATCATCCCTGCTAAATCTTTGCTTTAAAGACAGTTTTGTCTCTTGCAGGGGCAGCACAAGGAGGAATGACAGCACTGGTGTGGTATATCCTGGGATACAGAAATGGTGGGGGGGGGCTGTACAGAAATGGAACTGAAAGTGCAGTGCAGGGGGCTAAATCCTGAACCCCACTGTTGCTTTAAGCATATTTCTTCTGCTGATTTCTAGTACCAGATCCTGTCTGAAAGGATAATCCTGTCTGATGGGATAATTTCTGTAAGCATCAAAATAACATGATAGAGTCCCATGTGCTCAGGATTTGCTTTATGTTCTCATTTGAGGCATTCATGCTGTTAAGGAGAGAGGATGGCTTGGGTCAGATCTTAATTGGTAAACATATGACTGCACCATTGTACATCAAACATGGACTGCCTGCGGGGGTTTGTAATTAGTGCGGCTGGCCCACTGTAGGGTTGTGCCAGGGTGAAGTACTTGTCTTTTCCTGGGGTGCTTTTTCTGCTTTCATTTGTATGCTACAGTACAGAACCAGGAGGAAGGGAAGGTGTCACCTGCATGTGCCTTTGAAGTTATAACTAATGTGAAAACAGGTCACATAAGGCTGCTGTTTCAGTTTGTAGATGTCACAGTTTTCATCTTTTATATGGGCTGTGCAACGTGTATGGCACAGAAAAATATCCCAATTAGAGAACTCTGGATAAAGTGGATAATATGTCGTAATAATTCTGGGCCCACTTTACCATTTTCTGTAGCAGAAGAGGCATGATTTTACTTCAAAGCCACATACATGAGAACTGTTTAAAATAAGCTGGACTATGAAAGAGGATTGTCTGTTCTGATAGGTGAAAGTGTTAGCAATATGCATATTTGACACAGATGTAGTAGAGTTATGTTTGATGTTAGGCTATCTTTCTGTTCCATTGTTATCTATTCTGACAGCAGTTCCTCTCCAGTGCGTTAATCTGAATTGCTTTTAGACTTGCTTCCTCTGACCTTTTAACTAAAAGTGACAGGGATCGAAGCCGAAACCTTTTAAACACATGCCATGTACTTTGCTACTGAGCTATAGCTTTTCCCTTACTAAGGTCACACTAGGAAAAATTCAGCTGTTACAGCACAAAATGTAAATGCCAATTATTGGATTTTAGTAAGAAACTCTGATTTGCTGTTGTTGGTACTTGAAGGCACCTGCAGATTTAATTATTCCAGCAAAACACAACAGCAGTCACCCTGCAATTATTGCATTTGTAGAATTACAGCATGTTTAAATGTTTTTGTTTTAATTTCAGAGGAGATATTCCAAGTGCATTATTGTTCTCTTTCTGTTTTTTTTTAAAAGGCTGCTGTTGTACCATCTGCACAATCTCTGAAACTCACAGACTTCTACTTTAGTGACTTTGAACTGTCAGATATGGAAACCTCTCTGTGCACAATTCGAATGTTTATTGATCTTAACCTGGTGCAAAATTTCCAAATGAAACATGAGGTAAGAATCCTTTTATGTGGAATGGGCCATATGGAGATTTTAATTATAAAAGCATGCAGCATTGATGCTAAATAATATATTTAAGAGGCAGGACATAAATGGTTAAACATCCATGGACAACTGGGTAACTAAATATCATAATAAATAAAGTAGCCTTAGTTGAATTGCTGGTAGATGGACTAGTCTACCCGATGAAATGCTACGCATTTGCTATCCATCTTGGAATTTCATTTATGACATCAAGAATTAGTGAAAAATATTGCACATAGCTGCAGTCTCAGTTCTTAGAACTGATTTCATCAGTACTGCAGCTGAAGTTCATTGTAAAGTTTAGAGCTTTCAACTGCTCTTATCTAGCTGTTGCAAATTCCTTGTTATGGATGGGCAGTGAAAGACATATATCTGCCATCTTTTACCAGATTGCATATATAAATGTGGCAATTGTTCAGAATATTTACTACACTGTAATAACCCTTGCTGAGGGTGAAAGAGGAGAGTACAAAAGTTGGCTTGAAACTCAATATAAAAAAAACTAAGATCATGGCATCCGGTCCCATCACTCTTGGCAAATAGAAGGGGAAGTCATGGAAGCAGTGACAGAATTCACATTCCAGGGATCCAAGATCACTGTAGACGGTGACTGCAGCCATGAAATTAAAAGATGCCTGCTCCTTGGGAGGAAAGCTTTGGCAAACCTAGACAGCATACTAAAAAGTAGAGACATCACTCTGCCAACAATAGTTTGTATGGTCAAAGCAATGGTATTCCCAGACTGCGAGAGTGGGCCATAAAGAAGGCCGAGCACTGAAGAATAGATGCTTTCGAATTATGGTGCTGGAGAAGACTCTTGAGAGTCCCTTGGACTGCAAGGAGATCAAATCAGTCAATCCTAAAAGGAATCAACCCTGACTGTTCCCTGGAAGGCCAGATACTGAAGCTGAAGCTCAAATACTTTGGCCACCAAATGAAAAGAGAGCACTCACTGGGAAAGACTGAAGGTAAAAGAAGAAGGGGACGGCAAAGAATGAGATGGTTAGATGCAACAAACACAAAATTAAGCAAACTCCGGAGGACGACAGAAGACAGGAGGGCCTGGCATGATGTGGTCCATGGGTTCGTGAAGAGTCAGATTCGATTGTGCGACTGAGGGTTGTTGTGCTGTTTGGCTTATTAATTCCACTGGGTTTTCCTTTCCTTTACACACAAGAAGCCAAGCCACACCTGTGAGGTGTTTCCTGAGCCTGGCCTACTGGCCTCCTCTCTGCCGTGGCTTCATCTTTTCCCAAGGGGCTTCCCAGGCCTCAGAATGGGTGTGGAAGAGGATCTGCTTGCTCCCTCAAGTTTCCTTTACCCTGACTGGCCAATTCCTAGAGCAGAGAAGCCTCCAGCCTTCTTCCTCCCAGGCCTTCTGGAAGCATCCCTGTTTTAAAAGGAGGTTGCGCCACTCCCTTTCCTCCAAAACCCAGTAGGTTCTCCCCTCTTTCAGCTCCACCCCCACCTTTATTACTTCCCTGGCCACACCCTCTGCCATTAACCTTTGATACCTGCAGGTTCCTGCACCCTGCCCCTACCATGCGTATCCCAACATGCCCGTGTCAGCCCTTGAAAATTCCTCCCAGCCAAAGCCTACATTCCACTGCTTCTCTGACCTGAGCTCATATGCCTCCTGCCCATTTTTCTTTCTTGGCTCCTGCTTCCCCATGCCCATTGATTCCTGGGCCCATGTGGTAGGCTGGGGTGGGCATGGTCTGCAGTGGGATTGGCATCTTTCTTGGCTTCCCCAGCACTGCCTCTCCCAACAAGCTCCAGCTGACTGGTGGCTTGCCTTTGCTGGCAGTCAGAGATGTCTCAGTCCCTGTTCACTTCCTGCTGCTCAGCAATGACTCCCTGGCTTTGCCAGGCATGGAGGAGGGCCAAGTCAGCCCAGGAAGGTCTGGAGTGCTAGGCAACCCTGGAAAGCACCAAAAATCTGGTGCAGAAAAGCCCAACATCTCAGGTTTAACTATATTAAATCTTTCCCACATTGGGTGGAAGCAGATTGTTAAATGAATGCTGTTGCTTGGGAGCATCCTTGATGATGATCCAAAAGCGCATGAGCCATTTGTAGGCTCTGAGTCTGTAGTGAGTCTAGTCCTGCCCCTGCCCTCACCATTTGCCCTTTAGATAACAGATGTGAAAAAACACCTTGGTTTCATTTTGCAGCTTGCTGTTCCCATTGCAGTTCAAATCAAGAAATGGAGTTGCTGAGTTACCAAACATAGCATGACACATTTTTTCTTAATATGGTTCTTTTTGAGTAAAAGTATATGTTTCCAACTATGCTTTGCAAAACCTGTGAAGAAAACCACATGGGAAATCTTTCCATGCTGGGAAGCTAAAAATAGAATGTTATGTTTGTGTCTGTGAAAATGGAATCTGTTGTACTTTTTACTGAACAGTGGTGTGTTCTCTTAAGGTCCTTTGCAGATGGATTTTAAGTGTGAGGAAAAATTATCGGAAAAACATTGCCTATCACAATTGGAGACATGCCTTTAACACAGCCCAGTGCATGTTTGCTTCTTTAAAGTCAGGGAAACTTCAGGTATGCTTGGATTTGATTATTTACATTAAGAGCTATTAAAAGCTAGCGACACAATGTGACACTGACACACACCATATGAAACTCTAATCAAGGACTGGCTCCATCAGCTGGATCCCGGGGAACATATTTTCATGGAATGTGTAATGTGCAACTCAGGTACAATATATAGTTCCAAATCTATACAATGTATACAAACAATATGTACTTTCATAAAATGTCCAGTACTGCCGTTTACCAGGGGCAATCAAGGGGTCAGAGATTCTTGCGGATCTAGTTGAAGAACAGGAAGCAGTGGCGATTTTTACAAGAGAGTAAGCAGTTGCATCCCTCATGGATTTGTATAGGAATCAATAACACTTAACTTATTTTTATAGTCTGGCTTGCCTATCTTTACACCAAACTGCCTTTGAGCCAGAGTTAAATAATACAAAGTTAAATAATGCAATTGTCAGAATTGCAGTTGGAATTGAATTAGTCAGGATCTCTTCAAATAGGGTGAATGAGCAGTGAATGGCACATATACAAAAACTCATGGTTGACATTCAGTGAAGAACAGTGTTCAGCAGCAATAGGAAGGGTAAATTTATGGGTTATTAAGAAAGGAATTGAAAGCAAAAGGGCTGATTTTGTCTTAATGCCTTTTCATAAAACTGTAGTATAGCTGGAAGAGTGTACATTTATTTATTTATTAACATTTATAAGCATTTCTGCAAGTAACTGATAGAAAACCATTAAAAACGCAGAAAATTTAAAACGTGAAACTGTTACAGTTGCTGATTAAAACCTATTAAATGGCATCTATTAGAGGCTCTTGCCCATCGGAAACAAAACAAACCATCAGGATTCTCCACAGGCTCTTGTAAAATATTCTGCCCTGCAGTACATGGCCCTGATTGCTCTTTTCTGGACTTCTATCTCCTCCTTCTCGTCCTTCTTCCGAAGGAGTAAGGCATTTATAATAATTATCGTATGACATTGTGTGTAGAATAACCAGGAGATCCAAAGACTGTCTTGCAGCTAGAAGTTCTAGCTCCTTTAGTGTTCTGCACCACTAGGTGGTGAGCTAGACTTGTTTTTAAGGCAAGAGATGTTTCAGAGGTGGTTTGCCATTGTCTGCCTCTGCATCTTGACCCTGGTGTTCCTTGGAAGGTCACCCTTCCAAATACTAGCCAAGGCCGACCCTGCTTAGCTTCTGAGATCTGACGAGGATCGGGCTAGCCTAGGCTATCCAGGTCAGAGTAATGATGAAGGAGATGGATTATCTTCCCTAAATAGAAACAGCATTTTGTCTAAAAATAGGAAAAAGCATTTTTGGCTTTCTAGTTTAGCAAAATACAACTAGGGGAATACATAACAGGTATATAAAATGAGGTATAATGTAGTAATAAACAGAAATTTTGTTCTGTTGTTAGAACAAAAAGTTTCCCAATGAAATTGGTTAGAAGCAGATTCAGGACAGGCCAGAGAAAGTTCTTATCACAGTGGATAAATTACCTCATGAAAATGACTGCCAGAAGATGTGACTGTGGCCTTAAATTATTTGGCTTTAATAAGGATTAAACAAATTCATGGGGCATAAGTATATCCATAGGTATTAACCATAGCAGTTAAATGCGAAATCCAGATTCAGAGATAGTGTAACTTTGACTGCCACTTGTTAGGGAAGAAAAAAAATGGCAAGAGCTATTTGTATTTATGCCTGACTTATGCTGCAGCCAGGCTTCTGATGGGTCTCCCCAAGTGGGAGCACATCCAGCCTGTGCTGAGGATGCTGCACTGGATGCCAATAGCATACCGAATTCACTTGAAGGTCTTACCTTTAAAGCCCTATATGGCCAGGGTCCGACATACCTGCGGGACTGCCTTTCCCCATATATGCCCCAGAGAGCACTACAGTTGGGGTCTCAAAACCAACTGACCCTCCCAGGCCCTAGGCTTGCTACCACCAGGGCCAGGGCTTTCTCAGTGGCAGCCCCGTCCTGGTGGAATGAGCTCCTGGAGGAGATCAGGGCCCTGCGGGATCTCTTACAGTTCTGCAGGGCCTGCAAGACGGAGCTCTTCCACCAGGCTTTCAGCTAGGGAGCTGTTAAGTTTCACACACATCCTAATGTACTCATGGCAGCTATGAATACATTACAGGAGCCACCACCACTATAGAGCCCCGGCCCTTGGTTTTGACACCTAGTCTGTACTGCAGGAAGATCAGGAGCAGAATGATGCCTAGACCTCTGAAAGTACACCGTGAGAGTCAGACATCTTGAATCACTAAATAACCATCACCCACACTTTATTAATTTGTATTGGCTATATGTATTATACTAGCTATAAGGGAATTGTTTTTAGATGATTTTATGTCTTTTAATTGTATTTATGCTTTGATTGTTAGCCGCCATGAGCCCACATTGTGGGGAGGGTGGGGTACAAATGAGTTTAATAAATAAATATAAAATAAATTGTAAGGTTTTAGGTAGTATCTGACTGACCATTATTGAAGCAAGATACAGGACTTGATGGATAATCAGTGTGATCCGGAAGGGCACGTCTTATGTTCTTGGCCAAGGAAGTGACAGCATGAATGTATGAGTAGAGAGGATCATAACAAATGCCTGTCAAATAGGTAGTCCTTCTCAGTGAAGCAATAAGGTCCAATGTTGATGGAGACAAGGTGATTGCCCCCATCACCTTATCTCCATCAACATCAGACCTTTATTGCTTCACTGAGAAGGACTGACTCAGATAGGAAATTTGTTGGGACTTGGAGGCATTTTCAATATTGAACTGACACCAGAGATATTTTGTATAATATTCTTCATTCAGATTGGAACATTTGATAAATATTTACAAGTTATCTTTATAAATTCTTCATTTATACATTAATGGATTTCTGGTCTTTTGTTAGTTTTTCCATACTGTGAATCTCCACTTTTTGCTTTGTCAAATAGGTAGGGCATAAAAGGGCAACAAACAAACAAAGCGAAACGTCTCCATCCATTATGCGTTGAAAACTTTTTCAGATGCTGTCTCCCTCTTTATAACCATTCTAGGCAAAAGTATGTTTTCTTTAAAATTGAAAGCTTAGTGTCTCATGAAACCAAATCATTTTAGATGCCTGAGAACTGAAAAGCAAAAAAATGATCTACTTTTGTTTGAATTATGCATGGTTTTTGTTGTACTTTATATGCTTCGTATCTTGATGGCCCAGGAGCAAGTTAGGGGAAAAGAACCCCTTAGTGTAAGACACAACATTATATTATGGAACTTAATTGGTTGCATTGCCATGTCATTCCTGACACTTCAGGGTGTAGTGTATTGTTTGTAATGAACCATCATATATTATTAACATACTTATAAATTCAGGGCTTTTTTGCTGTGTAAAAGTGTGTTGATACTTGAACCTTATCTGGGTTCAAAAATACCTGCAGTAAAGACAGGAAACCATAATACCATTCATGTCAATTGCACATCTTCATGTTAAGTGTAATTATCTTTTTTCCCTCCTGCATTTCATATCACATTCAGAACAAACTTACTGACGTTGAAGTCCTTTCTTTGCTGATTGCAGCGCTGAGCCATGATTTAGACCACAGAGGGGTGAATAATTCTTACATACAGAGGTAAGTGAAGGGGAGCAAAACAGAGAGCTGACCGGGATTTAATTTGGCTTCTGTTCTCTAATACTTATTGTGCTAACACACACATATATATATGAGTGCGACAGGTAGAGCTTCTGTTGCATTTAAAGTGAGATACGACAAGAAAAAGGTGATCAAAGTAAATAGGAATCCAGTAAGAAGCACAAGATCATCCTGGAAGCCTTTTATAAAGCCAGAATGTGCCTTGTACTGGCATGTTAGTTTAAATAGCCTTTATTGTTGGTGAAAGTTCATTCACTGCAATTCATTTCTTTGGTGAGAGTTGGAGTGTTTAGGCTAAATCTCAGAACCCATGTCTAGATAGTGTGTACAAATGATTTATACAGTTACATGAATTCCATTAATACAGAAAGAAAACAAATCTGATAAATTGAAAGACAATGTGGAGCTGTCAGACCTCCCATTCAGCCCCAAAATTTGCTGGCTGACTTCAAGCCAGTTACTCTCAGCCTAACTTACCTAGCTAAAATGGGACAGGAATGTGCTCCACTTCTTTGGAAGATCAGTATAAAAATGTAATATATAAACAAGTATAGGGAGTACAGCAGGGATACCTAAACTTTATTTATTTATTTGATTTTTAGATTGCCCTCTCCTATACAAAGAGCTCAGGTGGTGTACATCATATCAATAAATACATTTATGAATCAACCATAAAACAAATTTAAGGCCATTAAAAACAATTAAAACGATAACAGACTATTTCAGAATAGCGTTTAAGTATACTTTTCGTCCTTTCCCCACAAGGGAAGAGGGGAAATGGAGGCCAGGCTTGATGTCATTTTAAGGACACTTTATGTCCTTTCCCCATGAGGGCAGAGGAGAGATGGAGGAGGTTAGGCTTGATGGCGACTGTGGCTGTCCTCAACCCTAGGCCTGGCAGAACATCTCTGTCTTACAGGCCCTGTGGAACTGCACTAAGTCCTGCAGAGCCTGGATGTCATTAGGCAGAGAGTTCCAAAAGGACTGAAAAGACCCTGACTCTAGTTGAGGACAGGTAGATATCTTTTAGGCCAGGAGGTTCTTGACTCCAGAGTGTAATGCTCTTGGGGGGGGGGGGTGTACCAGAAGAGGCAGTCCCATAGATATGTTGGTTCCAGACTGTTTAAACATTGAACCTGATCTGGTACTCAATCTGGAGTCAGTGCAGCAGCAGCTGGCAAAGCACTGGTTGACTGTGTGCTGTCAGTGGGGTCCCAGTAAGGACTCAGGTTGCTGCATTCTGGACCAATTATTATTTCCAGGTCAGTCTCAAGGGTAGCCCTGCAGTTGTCTAGCCTGAAGGTGACCATTGCATGGCTTAGGAGGCCAGTTGCCTGATCTGGCGCAGCTGGAAAAACACTAGCTTGGCAATATTTGTGATCTGGGCCTCCATCGATAAGGAGGCATCCAGAAGCACACCCAGGCTTCTGGCGGTCAGTACCAGTGTTAAGGGTACACTGTCAAGGGCCAGGAATTGGCATCCCAACCCTGAACACCCACCCAGCCAACCACAAAACCTCTGTCTTTGATAGATTCAGTTTCAGCCAGCTTTGCTTTAGCCATCCAACCATGGCCTCCAGCCCTTCAACCAGAATAGATGGGGCGGCATCTGGCCAGCTGTCCATCAGCAAATACAGCTGGGTGTCATCCACATAGTGATGACAACCCAGCCTGAAACTCTGCACCAGCTGGGTGGGTGGGGGCACATATAGATGTAAAATAACATTGGGGAGAGGACATTTGACATTTGCTCACGGCAACTCCTCTAAGAGGAGTTGTAGTTGCTTATAAGCTGGCCCTATTGAGATTAGGCTACCTAAGAAAATTGTAGGATCTCCTCCTCAGGGGAATATCTGTCCAAGTATTTGTCAGGAGCACATTAAATGAAGAGTGTTGTATTAAAGTGCTGAATTATTCAATGGGATCCCCTTTGAGTTGGTGATTCATGTATGGCAAATCTTATCCATGGGAGAAAACCCTGTGAGGAGGTTTTGTTAGACGACTTCAGAGTAGGAGTGACATGAAACTTCGCAGGAAACTGAGGATGCTCCACATTGTCATTTTTGTCACTTGTTTGTCCCTATTGCTTGAGGGGGTCCCCCCCCCAATGTGTTTTGCTCTCTCTAGTAGTCCTAGAGGGAGCAAAACATTTGTGGAAAAGGGGAAGGGATTCAAAGCAATAGGGACAAACAAGTGACAAAAATGACAGTGCTCACTGCTCCCCAGTTCCATGTTAAGATCACGGTACAGCAGAACAAAAAAAAAATGAACCTCTTAGAGAGCAACTCACTCTCTCCTTTCCCCCCCAAAAAATGAACCTCTTAGAGAGCAACTCACTCTCAACCCCTATCCCCCCGTCACCAGATTTGCTGTAGTTGGAATTAGATGGCTATTTTTTAAAACTTTATTTATTTAAGAATAAATTATTTCCAGGAAAACATCTGGGGCTGCATCATCATCCTTCCAAAAATGTCCTGGGAAAATGTCGACAGTGAAGCCCAGCATTTATGCATACCACAAATTAGAGACTATTGCTTTTTAAAAACATTTTGTCTGTAGACTAAAAATGGTTCCATTATTTATTTATTTTTAAAAAATCTCTCCAGGCTAGTGAAGAATAGATTAAAATGAGAATTAGTGTGTGTGGGGGGGGTGCTTTTTTTGTGTGTTTTTTGTGGGCTGTGGGAGCAGAGAGGCCTACAATACTTGGCTCAAGATACTGTTTTTTGAATACTGGAGTCTTAAAAAGAATCAGTGAGCTGAAAGCATGATCAGGAGATAATTGTATTCCATGGAATGGACTTTTACAACTTCTTCATTGGCATAAAGCTTCCCCTCTTCCCACCCATCAGAAGTATGTAAATAAAATATAAAAGATAAGAATTGTGCTGTTTCATTGGATCATAAGTCCATCTGTTCCAGCACTCTGGCTAGAAGAGGCACCCGCCCCTGGGATCCTCACAAGCATAGCATGATGTTGCTGTGATCTGTTGCTTATTTTCAGCATCTAATTGTTGCAGATAAATAGGCTCTGAACAAATAACCATGAAAATGTTCGTTTTTTAAAAAAAATACTAGTATCTGCTGTCACATTTTGTGACAATAAATTGCACACATTAATTATATATTGTAAGTTAGAAAAGTGGTTTTAGGATCCCTGTAACTGGTGAATGAAATAGTGCCCTGCTTCTTTGCAAGACAGCTTTGGAGAAGGGGTAAAGAACATTCTTTTCCTTCCAAACCAAGGCAGAGAGGGAATAGATTAAATCCCAGTGAGTGATGACTGAACACCCTGTGCTGAATCTGCAACTGCTCAGAATTTTGCCAGCAACCCTGCCAAATATTTTTGTTTTTTTCTTATTTATACTGTTTTTTCTTGTCAAGACTCAGGGTGGGCACTCAAGAATGGCTGGCTGGCATTTAAAAACACTTGAAAGGGATCGTTGCAAGAGATGTGCTTGCATATAAACACAAATGGGTGCTTCCCTCTCCCTAAGCCTTAACTTTCTGTTTGAGAGGAGAAATTAACCTGCTACAGAAAATTACACATCACGGTTTTCTCCAGCATGACTTCCTGCTGGTTTTAATGGTACATGTGGTTTTCACAGTCTCCTGAATTCAGTTCTAAGGCTACGAAAACTACAAACTCCCATCAACCCTCAGCACCCTACCCAGCTGCCTCTGCAGCAAAGAATACTGCAAAATAAAATAAATAAAATAAATAAAATAAAATAAAAATAGTTCTCATGGTAAATTGCAAGTGATTCATTGCTATGAATTTATGGGGTTCTTAATTCAAGAGAAGACAGACTTGTAATTTGTAAATAGGAAAGCTCAGTTTCTGAAGTCCTTTTTGTGAGGACTACAGCATTACAAATCCCAGTTTTGCTGCTGTTCCTGATTCTTCCTGTTGAATCCTATTTAGGCTATTCAAGTTTTATTTATTATCTCAACACAGGGTACGATAAACATAACCCTCTAAAATAGGTTAGGCTGACCTGCAGTGGTTTGCCCTAGGTCATGTGATGGACTGCACTTTTAGTAGCTTAGAAGTGCTGTGTTAACAGATAAAAGACTGTGAAGGGTTAATTCTTCACAGAGCCAAAGAGCCTTGAGTGACAGAGATATGATTGGTTACCATCAGCAACAGAGAAGAATTCAGTCTGATTTCAGCCCTAGCTGAGAAGTCGAGTACTGACAGTTTAAGAATTCAGCCCTGACTGAGAACAGTTTAACGCAGACAGGAGATCTGGGGGAAAGTTGGCAAGAAAGTTTGGGAAGTATGCAAAAACTCCCATTCAGGCAAAGGAAAGAGGATAGATCTTCTTGTGAGAGGAGAATTTCCCTGCCCAGTCAAACAAGGAGTTAGCTCTGGTTAGGAACTGCCTATAGAAACCTAAAGATGAGTACTGGTGTTTCAAGAGAAGGGGTTTGGGTACTGGAAAGACTGTACCAGCCTTCTGGAAACGAAAAGAGAATGCTCAAAGAAGGTGTATTGGGGAAAACACTGGAACAAAAGCCTCTCACCATAAAGATTTACGTCACTGTAAATAGCTTAAGAAACTCTCATTAGCCTGAAACTGAAGTCTGTGCATGTATTGTTTTTACTTCAGAAATTTCAGCCCCTGATTTCACCTGACCTTTCCCCTCTATGTTAAATAAAATATTTTTGTTATTTTTGAATTTCAAAATACCTTGAGTGCCATTTAAGTTGTTTAAGTTAAAGCAGGCTCCTGGTCCTTCTCTCAGAGCCAACAGCCAAAATATTGTATTATGACAGGGTGAAACAGCCAAAATTCTTCATCAAAGAAGAAAATATATTACTAGTGTGGCTCTGTCAGACAGGGAAAGGAAAACAGAGGGAAAATCATGCCTCTGAGGGTGGGAAGTGGATGGGGCCATCAGTCACCCAATGAGAACTTTAGTTTCAGATGGTAGCTGTGTTGGTCTGTAGTAGAACATCTAGATTCAATTCCAGTAGCATCTTCGAGACTGACCAGATTTATGGGTGTGAGCTTTTGAGAGTCTCTTGGAGACAGAAAATTGTGTCTGGGTGAGAATTTGAGCTTGAGGGGGACTTAAACTCTGCATTCTATTCAATGTACCATCATCACTTGGGGATCAACAAATAGTCCCATGTATTGTTCACAATTACCAGTCTGAGAGAGTACACAGGATTTACTTTCAGAACAGACTTGTTTCTTATGTTTCAAATAAAAGTTATGTGTAACTTTTGTCCACTGATACATTAAGCATAATATAGGCTATTAAGGAGCTATTCTAAACTGCTTCTATATACTTTGAGACTGTGAATTAAACTGTTTTTTAGGAGAAAGGGGTTTTGATCCTTAGTTTGTTACGTGTGAGATGGGCGTTTCTAAGGTGATAGGATTGGGGAGATGAAAGCACTTGACTGGATCCTGTTGGGATATTTGGCAGTTCATGTGATTTTGAACTGGTAGACAGAACTATGAGCTAGGGATAGACATGAACCTAAAAAATCCAGTTTGGTTCAGTGCAGCCCCTGAACCAAGCCAAAAGGCCCCCACCCGAACCAAGCTGGTCCGGAAAGTTCAGTTCCGATTTTCTCCCACGGCCGGGGGGGGGGAGATTGTCGGGGAAGGGTTAAATGTCTGGCAGTCTGTTTTGCTTCCTCCCACTTGAAGCGGGGGCGGAGGAGTGAAACCGACAGGTTTAATGGTTTACAGCCATCTAACAGGTGATGTGCAGACCTACCCCAGTGTTAGATTTAAATGGCTGGCAGCCATTTAAACAACAGCTTAGCTGTGGACCCCATATCTCTCATTCTTTAATGGGCCCGAACAGCTGAACTGGACAAAAGTCCAGCAAATGTTCAGGGAAAGCACCTTCTCTGACTATGGGTTCGGTGGTTGGATTTCTGGCTGCAGAATTTGGAAGCTTAATTTTTTTGTGTACAGAACGCCACCCTCGATTTTTAGTGCCATTTGTATATCTGCATTGTCAGACAAGGAGTCACCTGTGAAATAAATTTTCTTAAGGAATCTTGTAGTTCCCTACTGCAATTTAATAGTAATTTGGTTTTAGAAAGTTTATTGCTGACTTTACTTTTTGCCACCTTTTTATCAGGTCAGATTGTCTTTTGATTGTACATTATCAGTATTGTTATTCACCCTGCATCTGTGTTTTTGCCTAACTTGTTGTGAGTTGGTGGCCTCTACAGGCTCCAACTTAAATTGTATTACAGCACTAGAACTGTCAACAATGCATAAAAGCTATTGCATGGTTTTGGTTAGTTATTGCTCAGATCTTGACATTACATACACACACTCATTCTGTCTCTCACAGATATAGACACACAATGACACACACGCACACTTTGTTGGGAAGAAAGGTGGAGGAATAGAAGAAGAAGAATGAAAGAAGGAGGAGAAAACCACCAGGGACAATAATACAAATTAAGAATCTAACTATGGGGAAATTTGGCATAAGGACTCTGTCATATAGAGGCAGAAGACAGGTGATAACCTTTTAAAGAGGTAGCTGTGGTGTAAAGGAGGAATTTGGAATGTACACTCATCTCCTTTTGCCTCTGTATTTATGTTCCCCCCCCCCACAAAAGTATGAAACCTGTTTGACCAAAGCAGATAGCGGGGAAAAGAAATGTGCATGAGAAGCGCTCCCTCCCTCCCCCCCCCTCTCTCTCTCACACACACACATACACACAAATGCTTCTTAAAAGAGCTGTCTGTCTCCAAGAGCTTTTCTGTGTCTGAGGTCCAGCAGCACCTTAGAGACCAACAAGATTTTCAGGTATGAGGTTTTGAAAGCTCCTACCTGAAAAGCTTGTTCGTCTCTAAGGTGCTGCTGGACTCACATCCAGCTCTTCCACTGCAGACCAGCGCGCCTCCCCTTGGAAAGTGTCCTTCTCCAGCAACTATGCAGCTGTTGTACCTGAAGTGTTCTCTCTGGTGTTACTTTTCAGAAGTGAACATCCCCTTGCCCAGCTGTACTGTCATTCAATCATGGAACATCACCATTTTGATCAGTGCTTGATGATACTCAACACCCCGGTAAATGGCTCTTTGTGTTACGCGCCACAAGAAATCCTCGACTGATTCCCTTTCATGTTTAGGTTTGGATGGATTCCCAGTATTATGCATTACTTAACTATTTTTTATTCCTTTTTGGGAAAAGAAGGCAAAGGCAGTCACTCTACCAAACTTTTTCCAAATGCTGCCTGATAAGCTCAGGGGACCATGCTAATGCCCACTGCCTTGGATCAGAGAGAACAGGGACCTTTTCCACTTAAGGCTTCTGGCCTTAATCTTTCTCTGGAGACAGCTGTACTGTTAGTATTTCAGGATCAAGTCTTGTTGAGAGACATACAGCATCATTACAGAAGAATGTAAGGGGTGTTACTCCCTCATACGATTTTCAAACACGTGATGCAAACTGAAAGATCCCGTAAGGTATCCAGTTAGAACAGGATCCATGTCTTACCCAAACAATGACATAGTTGGATGTCTTCACAAATAAATTCCTATACATGTAGCTGTCTCTGCACATATTGCTAGAGGTGGTCATAGTAAGATTGGAATGAAGAAGTATACCTAATCCTATTACAGTTTTGGCTATCCATAAAATTGACAGGATGAAGTGTGAGGTTTCTTGGGCCTGTGAGGTAATATGAACTGTAGCACTGCACTGGTGTGGCAAAGTGACCAATGGTGTTAAACCAGTCACCAGTTCAGGCAGTGCAGCTATATGCTGGTGCAGCTGCAGTATACAAGCTCACGTATGAGCTGGAAGCAATCACATGAAAGTGTGGTGGGACTGGATGGTGACGGGAACAATGCAGGATCATGGATTGTCCCACTTGTGCAGTAAAACATGAGTCAAGGTCCAGCAGTCCAAACAGACCTCTGGGCTTCATCCACACATCACTGGATATTGTCTTCTCATGCTATAGTCCTATAGCAGTCTTATGGAAATGAATTTTTCCTGTGTAGACGAGACAATCCCATTGTGAATTATTGCTATTTTACAAGAAGACAAGAATATCCAGTGAAGCATCCCTGGATATCAAGTGGCTTGTAGTACCCTTTTGCATGCTCTTAAATGGTTAGGCTGTCTGTTGTTGTTTTGTCATGTCATAGGTCTAATAGGGTTCTCACCATAGATTTCAAGCACTTGTTCTCTTCAAAGCAGCCAAAACAAGCAGATGTCAATGGAGCTACTCAGAAGCTTATATCTGGGAATGAGAAGGCATTTTCCTCCTATTCTGCTTGCCTAGGAACTTTGGGGATTTTTGCCTTCCCTGTAATATATGCCTCCTGGCCCACTTTCTTACAAGTAACAAAAAATATGGAACTGTATCAAATCTAAAAAGAAACTGCCAAATTAGTGGACTATTTAATGTGTAATCACAAACTTTTCTTTGTCTGTAAAGGGAAACGAGATTCTCAGCGGCCTTTCTGTTGAAGAATACAAAGCTACCCTGAAAATGATAAAACATGCTATTCTTGCCACTGATCTGGCACTGTACATCAAGTAAGTTATGGTTACATTATTGCCTGCTGTTCTTGGAAAAGTCACAGTTCAGCTGTGGGACTTTTGTCCTTTTCTTCCCCTTGTTTTAAGGAGGAGAGGGGAGTTCTTTGACCTTCTGAGAAAGAAACAGCTTAGCCTGGAAGACCCCTATCAAAAGGAGCTGTTTTTGTAAGTAAAAAAGACAATCTGTTTATGATACATTGTCTAGTAATTTTGTCAGCTTAGTTTGTATTCTGTAGAGTTCACCTAGGCCAGCATTCCAAGGATTTTGATTTGATTGAGTGGTTGGGTTGGTCTACAAGAGAACAGAATGAACTACTGTGATGAACGTTGGTGACCAGCCGGCCATGCAGCTATGCAAACAGGGTACAGGACGCTTGACTGAATGCCATATTGTTCCTGTGCTGTAAGTGCATTGTCCTGAAGCACTGGAGTGTTGAAATTGGTATGCTTTGAATTTTTGGGAACCATTTATTTTGTATCTACGAGGTTAGGCTACAGTTTAGGGACAATAGATCTGTTTTTGCAAAGAGTTATTACTGAAGCAACAAGAATGGGTTTGTCACCAGTGTATTGCAATACTGCTTGACGGCATTTCATCTAAAAGCAAAGGGCAATGAGTATGACAATTTATAGGTGGGTAGAAGAGGGCTTAGCAGACCTCAGTGCTGAATTGATCATGAGAGGCCTCTGCCACTTGGTTCAGCTGATCTGCATCAGCTTTGCAAAGCTCTTCAACTCTTCTGCTTACTTTATGATGTGTAAGTGAAGTGACTGATATAGCCAATGCATGTCATCTTTCTAATCTGACCATGTTAAATAAGAATTCATCTAGCCTATATCTGGCCTCATGCACAGGCTTTAAGAACAGAGGACAGATCTGATTTCAAAACAGTTTAACTCCATTCTTTAAGGTATTCAGATTCCTGTCCAGATCACAGTTGATAGAGCCCGTTATTGTCAATGATACTGGACATGAACGGAGAATTGGTCTTCATTATAAAACATTTTAAAGTTGGATTTTTTAAAATGAAAACTAGGGGAAAGATGGCATAGTACTGAATTACTTAGTCATCAGAAACAATTGATGTTATGAATGATTCCTGTGTCATATTTTCTAGTTATCCTGTTGTTGTTATTTAAAAAAGAAAAGAAAATAACAACATAGCCAGTTTTATTTTGTTGCTATGACTGTATGGATTTTTATGATGTATAAAACCATTGTTTCTTGGTTTTCTGTAGAGCAATGTTAATGACTGCGTGTGATCTGTCAGCGATAACAAAGCCATGGCCAGTTCAGCAAAGGGTATGTATTGGCAGGGGCTTGATCAGTCTCTTCTGACAAGAATATGACGGCCTTGCAGTTTTCCTGAGCATCCTGTTCCATCTAGCCTGTCACCACCACCATTTACGCAGATTAATTATTGTATGA
>NW_015167165.1:90068-113007 GCF_001447785.1 Gekko japonicus
GCTTCAGGGAACACTTGGAGCTTCAGAAACCAAACCTTAGAACCTGCAAAGAATTATTAAAGGAAGAGAATCCCAGCCTGACTTTATTATAACTCGGTCAAAACAATTCAGTTTTAGCCTTTTAAGAGTCTGCCCCTGACTGGATATAATCTAAGTGCTATTTGGAAAAGTGGATATGGTGCCAGAGGAAAAGGTGTTCTGTGCAAAACATCTGAATTAAGGTATTGATACAGCTTTGCAGTCATCTCAAAGTATTCTGTGGATAGTCAGTTCTGCTTTCCAGTGTCTTTAAACAGTGGGTTGGCTCCAAACACCTTTTCTTCTGGTGAAAGTGGAAGGAGGGTTTCCTTCCTACCACCCCCCAAAAAAGATTATGCAGGGGATCATGGGATGAATGCATTAAAAAACTACATGGGGTGGGGGCTGTAGTAAGAAGGGGAATCGGGCAAGATTGATTGAAAAAGCTGGTGGATCCAACCCATGGTCATTAGGACCAAAATAGGATATTCTTATTCTGGTGGTCTAGTCTGACTGTTTTGTATCAATTCTTTAAAAATTATCAAAGCAAAACTGAGCGATTTCTGGGTTTTTCTAACAGATAGCTGAGCTTGTAGCTGCAGAATTCTTTGACCAAGGTGATAAGGAAAGGAAAGAACTCAACATAGAGCCAACAGTAAGTTGAAGTAACTTCCTGCTAAATTTCTTTTAGATTTTTATTTTGCATCCTTATCTAGAAGGCACGTTTAGTCCATTTCCTCCTTCATCACTTTAGAATGAGATTTCATCAGTTTTAATACTACTTTACAGAGATGTTTTAATGGTTTTCTCACAATGAAACGGTTATTGCAATACTGTATGGGAAGCATACCATAAGAAAAGATATATTTCACAGTTTTGCATATTTCTGCTGAGTAGTACTTTTCTAGAAATTTATTTATATGCGCTTCAGAGTAAATCACACCAGATTCCACTTACAGTATTATTCTGAAATGAATGGTGGCATTCTTACACTAAACCTGTTGAGCAGTTAAGTGACATTTTCACCAAAGATTTATGTAACATGACTTGCTTAGAGTTTCTTGGGGATACCATGACTGAGCTATGATTTGAACCCTTTAGCATCTATGAAGCTGCACTGACTGAGGAGTATGACTATAATGTCATGCTGTGTTAGCATGTTCTCTGATATATGTTGCTGAATTAGACTACATTTTGGCAAGTAGATAATGGTCTGTGTGTGAATTTTCAGGATCTGATGAACCGGGAGAAGAAAAACAAAATCCCTAGCATGCAGGTTGGATTCATTGATGCCATCTGCTTACAGCTCTACGAGGTATCCTATATGAAATGTACAAAAAGGGAACTATACTTGCCATTCAGAGACATCAGGGTATATACCCATCAAGGAGATGTGGGGCTACATAGGAGTTTAGAGATTACAAATTCAAGGTCTCATATTACAGAGAAATCCCATTAATTTCAAAGGAAGACCTTTGTTTGAATATTGCATGCTGAGAAACCTTACAAAAGGAAGGGTTGTATGCAGCAACTTTTTAAAGTAAAAGTAATAAGAAGAGTGTCTAAAATGTTTATGAATTCTCAGTATTTTGTCCTAGAATCTTCGTATTTGATATCCAAGAGGTGGCCCCTATCTAGGCAGGAAAATGTGCACAATTCCCACAGCAATGATTTAGGGTTATATAAACCTAGGGGAAACTCCATGTTTGCAGAAAAATCTTACTTTAAAACTGTTTTTGGGATTTAACCCTTCCCCCAAAAAATTAACACCACCATCTGCTCATGTATATATAACGGGCGGGGGAACCCTCATGGTTTGCATGGCATATTGGATAGCAAGCAGCAGCAGTTGCCAGTAGGAGAAGGATGTGGAGGGTGGTTAGTGAACTGGAACAGGCAGCAAGAAAAAGGGAAGCTGAACGCAAGGCAAACAGAGGGAGAGGCAACATGGGAGAGTTGGAGGCACCCTTGAAGGTGGGGTTAGCCACAGCCAGCAAGGGGAAGGAATCCAACACTGAGGGGGAAGAAGGCCAAACTACAGCCAGTGGTGAAGTGGGAAGGGTTTAAAAAAAAAAAAAGCAACAGGATTTCCCTTCCAGCATGGTGTAGTGGTTAAAAGTGGTGGACTCTAATCTGGAGAACCAGGTTTCCCGCTCCTTCACATGAAGCCTGCTGGGTGACCTTGAGCCATTCACAGTTCTCTCAGAACTTTCTGAGCCCCACCTACCCCACAAGGTGCCTGTTGTGGGGAGAGGTAGGGAAGGCAATGGTAAGCCGCTTTAAGACTCCTTAAGGTAGAGAAAAACGGTATAAAAACCAACTCTTTTTCTTCTTCTTCTGGGTCCCTCTCTTGTTCTGTTCAGACCAGACTGGACCTTGAAAACATTCCTTTCAAATATTAGTTGTTCAGTTGCTTAACTTTCTTAGGGAGTGATCATAAACAGGTCTACTCCAAAGTTTCATTTTATTCAGCAGTGCTTACTCCCAGGAAAATGTTCTTAGGATTGCAGTCATAGTTGATTATGGATCTATCATAAAAACAAGAAAAACACCCAAACATCGTCTTTATTGAAACATATACACACACGGACTCTCACCCCTTCCCAGATATCTGGTAAGGAGGCCTTTTTGAGCCAGAAACAGAGGGCTGGCCCTCTTGATTCTCGGTACAGATTTACAAGCCTATGCTGGGAGTCCTGCTGCTTCACCGAGCTGATGGGATGATGTGGTTCCATACAGACCATATAATCTTCCTGGCTAGTTTCCTGCAGTCCATGTAAGGCTGCTTTGTGTCCTGTTATCCCTGTTCAGGACCCCAGGAAGCTGCTTTCTAAGCATGCTATGCCTTTATTTCCCAGGACATTCCTTTCAGATGCCAAAGTCCTAAAAGAGAGAGAGAGAGATTTTTTCCCCCTCCCTTGCTAGTTTGTGTGGTGGTCTGATTTGCTTTTCCATTTGCAGGCACTGGTACACATTTCCGAGGCCTGCTTCCCACTGCTGGATGGCTGCAGAAAGAACAGGCAGAAATGGCAAGCCTTAGCTGAGCAACAAGAGAGTAACCTGATTAATGGTGAAAGCAATCAGCCCAAGAGGAACTGAGATAGCACTTGGTTAAGGAGCGTTGGTTTACAAAGTTATTTATATACAGTTCTTTGGAAATACTTATGTTTTGCTAGACACTATTGAAATAGGTGTACAGTTTGCCACTGCTGTATTTTAAATAATGAGAGACATATATTTTTGCACAGCATTCTGAAGCGCAACATGACCCTTTTTATGTGTATGATACATAATAGTTGTATATTTCCAATATTTCCTTTTTATGTGAAGATCTGCGGTTAGCAGATCCAGTTCACTGTGCCCTGCTTTGTATGATGGTAATGGGAAAAAGAGAGCTCCTAGGACTGCTTTGGTTTTGAGTTGTACATAGTTGTTTAATTCCAGTGAATGGCCAGTACTTTAAAGACTACCATGTTTGGCACCTTTTTCATTCTTCTGTTGTCTGAAAGAGCAACTTTACATGTAGAAGCTTGAACAGTTGAATCTGCCGCTGAATCTGGTATAGCCTGTTCCAAGGAAAGCATATTGGAGAGAATTGGGAGAAAGCTACTGCGATCCAAAGGAATGAAGCTCAGTGTCTTGGAGGAATTTGCTGGATCTGTGCCTTTTTTTCTGTGATGGGAATGCTGCAGCTAAATGAATCTGACCTGTGAATTACTAACTTTTAAGAGATTTGTAAGAATGATGCAAAGTTTGTAAAGATCATGATGCAATGCCATAGCTTAAAACCACTGGTGACTGAGAAAGAACACCTCTGAAGCAAACCTGAAAGGAATGTAGAGATGGAAGGAAAAGAAATGCAGGGAAAGAGATTACTGCATGAGCTGGGGCTGCTTTCATTGTGGGGGATTGTCCTTCAGCAGGCAATCTTAATGTCAGTGGAGAAGTACACAAAGTTGGTACAAATGAGTGAAGGAAGCCAGGCCTGTTCCAGAACTTGAGAACTGCTCTGGATATTGTAAAGCTGAATCCAATTACAGAGGTCAGAGCTAAGAAATAGCCAAAACTACTTAAAAAATAATGGCTCATAATTGCAAAGAGTTTTTGTAATGAATGAACTTTGGAAAGAAGAATGTTTTTTTCTTCAAAAGAACATTCAGCTTGGAACAATCATAACCACAAAGTCTTAAAGCAGCAACTGCAAAATAAAATCGCTGAGAACACTTCAGGGAGTTATGACTTACAAATGTTTTAAATAAGTTTTAAAAATGTTAGTTCAAGAAAGAACATGGTGAAGACAAATTTAAAGTGCCATCTTGCTCTACTGACTACAGCCGCGTTGAAAAACAAGTTTTTGTTTGGTAGGATATTTGTAGTGTGGATGCAACTTTTGCTATACCCAGGTGTTTATAAAGGTTATTTTCACATGTGTTTGACTTTTCAGGGCAAACTAGCAATAGCTATATGCACGTCCGTTTAATATTTTTTCTTTTTCCAGTATCTAAAGTTTGCCCCTTTTAGACTGCCTCTGTGAGCCTCAAAGTAAGAGACAGGGTTTCTTTCCTCAGAAGGTATGATGTTTGATTAGGTACCAAGCTCCTCTTTGCTGGTTCTTCTTGGCTTTTTTTTTTTTTTTTTTTTTTGCACACACACACAACTGCATGAGGGAAATTCAATTTGCAAGTCCAGGAATTTGGATAGTTGTTGTTGTGAGTATGTGTGTGGGGGGGTCTTGAACATTCTCAGTTATCCCATGTGATACCTGATTTTACCTCAACTTTAGTTATATATGAGAGTTTACTAACCTGTGTAACCTTTGGTTGCAGTCGCAAAAGCAGCCTCAAAACCACTTTCATCAGCCTGGTTGAAGCCTCCAAATACTTCGAGGTGAAGAAGCTGACAATAGCAAACATTTCTCGTTTTAAGATATCTGCCCATTTCCATTTTTTATATAATGGGACATCCTGTTTAATGCTATGGTATCCATAGTAGTGTTTTGGGGCACGTGTGTGTACTCGTGCACATACGAGGGTGTGAATATACCAAGGCTCAGCACAAGTACAAATGGACCAACCTCATCTGTTTTGATATCCAAAGATATTCTGCTTGTTTAGGAAAAATTATTATTCAGTCCAGAATCTTGTCCAGTTCTGTAAGAATTCTGTACCATATTCTTGAGGTGGCTGGATGATTGTGTGTGCAATCGTTCCCCTCAATTAAAGTGAAACAAAAGTACAGGCTACATGTAGAAATGTATAATTCAGGTCACAGCTGACTTATGACAATGCCAGAGGATTTTTCAAGGCAAGTGATAAATAGAGGGTTTTTTAAAATATAAAATAGCACTAGATAAGTTACAACAGAATGTAGTGTCTCCAGTGATAAATTCACAGTGACATGAAATCTGAATTTGGCATTTCTTCATGCACAACTCACTGTGTGATGTTCCAGTCATTAAAGTATGCAGGTGAGAACTGGGTATTACAGTAAGACACAGGATAGCTGCCATTTCCAAGATTTTGTTTTTTTGTTAAACTGCATATTAGCAGTTGTTAAGGCAGAATCAGTACCTGGGTGCTAGACAAAATGTGAGTTATTTAATATAGAAGAATATCACGGAAAAGGTGTGCATATAGTGATGTTGATCTTAGACCATTTCCACAGTAGTGAAATCCCTCATATTGACATTTTTTAAAACTGCACGTTACGTGATATTTTCCACAGTAGATTTTTCCTCACCAGGTGCAAACCTGAAGTTTTCTCCTTCTTACCCCAGATTTTCAGAACTCACTAAAACTGGGGATTCCAAAAACCCAGGATAAGAAGAAGAAAAGTTTGGGTTTGTGACTGGTGAGGAAAAATATACTGTGGAAAATATCACGTAACGCGCAGTTTTAAAAAATGTCAATGTGAGGGATTTCACTACTGTGGAAATGGTCTTACCCCAGCCCGCTGCAACAGGGAGCAAAGTGTGAGGAGCCTGTCTGCAATGGAAGAGCCATGTCAGATGGAGGAAGGCTTCAAATTCTGCTCAGTGAAGTGGCAGGATCGGGATAGAATCCATCCCATTCATTCAAAATCTGGAGTAAAATCTTGTCTAATTCAACAATTTGGCGCAGTTGATCAGCCCTTTTGATTCCATAGTGATGGACAAGGGTATGACTTAGGTTAAAATGTGACTTACATATATAAAGTGCGTCCATATACTTCTTAAGACTGAAATGGAAACACTGTATGTAATTTGGAGATACTTTTAAAATTGCACCTGCATAAATCCATAACAAAGTGGTTGCCAGTATTTTTGTGCTAGGCCAAGGCTTGGGCTGTGTAGATGGTGTTCTCTTTTTAAAAGTCATATTTTTGGAGGGTTACTGAATGCTTTGTTCTCATATTTTCCTTCTGGTTACTTCATCTATTTAAGAGATTGGTTGTTTTCTCAAAGTGTTTCATACAGCCTGGGGAAAGAAAATATACAGCTAAGTAATTCCCCCCCCCCTTGAATTGCTACTCAGTTGTTGACTTTTCTTTTTGTGATCTTTATTGTACTGTTTCCCATGCTTTCTACAATAAATGCAAGGAATGAACTATTCCACTGCTTTTGCCTTATGCACATCTCCATGCACAGATCTGAGGAGATACTAAGAATGGACATGGTATTCATCCTTTTTGTTTTAAAACTTGGTTAAAGTTTACGCATTCATAAGTTGGCGTTTGCCAACAGGTGCCAGAGAAATTTTTAAGACCTCTGGCACAGGGAGTGCGTTCCCTGAATGCTGGAACTGAGAATTCCAGGTAGCTGAGTATTCAATAGTAGGTATTTAACTGTGTTGAAGTTACCTCTGTTGTTCCTAGTTTGTCTGCTGTTTGTCAACTGTGAACCATGTTTGTATTTTTTCCATAATGAACTCTGGGTTTTATTATTCACCAGTACAGAGTTTCTAATAAAGAATTACCACTAGAGGGCAATAAAGGTACAACTATCAAACTGATGAAAGGCGCTTTGATGAAGGTGTCTGACGAGGGAAGCTTTGAGTCTTCAGAGCTTGTAGCCTGAATATCCTGTTGGGCCCTACGGCGCTACTGGACTCGACTCTGACTACTAGACTGTATCACATTGATTCATCTACAGGCTAGCTCTAAGAGGACATGTGTGTTAGAATCCTAGAGTTGTTTAGGAATGCAAGAGAACAAATTCCAGGATGTTGTTAGAGGTTCAAGCAAGGCAATATCCTGTCCTCCCTATGTTTGCCTTCCTCCCCCTTTAACAGATGCGCATTTCCCCTCAACATTTTGTGCAACCTGGAAGGCAGTGAGCATGCTCAAGTTTCATGAGGGCATAGGGTTGGAGAGAGAGATTTGCATCACGCAGGTATACAGAACTGGATCATGGGTGGGCCCCATTTTGCTGTTGGAAGTGTTAGTCCATTTGAAGCATGGGAGGGAAGAACAAGAGAGGCTGTTGAATCAGCATACTCTTTTTTGACTAACTGGCCACAGCTTTGCAAAGTTAGGGAAAAGATGGTGTAACCTCTACTAATGAATGTCCCTAGCAAAACACTCTCAAGGATTTGTATCGAAGAAAATTAGTGGCAAATTTTTAAAAACCTGAAATTATTTATTCATTTATTATTTATTTCAATTTCTACCCCATCCTCCCCACGAATGGGCTCAGGGTAGCTAACAGATGGGGCACCATGTGCCAGTACATAAAACCAATTAAAACTGGATAAAACAGAATAAATAACCAAACATTACTTAAAGTGCTCAATGCTGCTACTCTTAATTTTAACAAGATGGTATCGAGTAGATGTTGCCTCCATCCCAGTACCACGGTACCGCTCTGCCGCGCCACTGAAGTGCAGTCGTCACACGGCTGCTCCGATCCCAGTTATCAGCCGGGTTCGTTGATGGTGGTAGTAGTGGTAGTGGTGGTAGTTGCGGCTCCTAGTCAAAAGCCTGGCGGAAGAGCTCCATCTTACAGGCCCTGTGGAACAGTACAAGGTCCTGCAGGGCCCTGATCTCCTCCAGGAACTCATTCCACCAGGTAGGAGCCGCCACTAAATAGGCCCTGGCCCTGGTTGCAAAAGTGAATCCGGTATGCTATAGGCAGCCAGTGCAGCACTTTCAGTACAGGTTGGGTGTGCTCCCACCTAGGGAGACCCACCAACAGCCTGGCCGCAGCATTCTGCACTAGCTGCAGCTTCCGGATTTGCGACAAAGGCAGCCCCATGTAGAGAGCATTACAGTAGTCTAACCTCGAGGTGACTGTCAGTATGGGTCACTGTAGCCAGGTCGTCGCGGTCGAGGTAGGGAACCAGCTGCCGAATCAGCCTAAGATGGTAAAAGGCCGGCCTGGCAGTGGCTGCTACCTGGGCCTCCATAGTTAGGGAGGAATCCAGGAGCACTCCCAAACTCCTAACCTCCGGCACTGGCACCAAAGGTACCCCACCGAAGGTCGGGTGAGGGATCCCCAACCCTGACCCACCGCAACTCAGGCACAGGACCTCCGTCTTCCCTGGGTTCAGTTTCAGCTGACTCAGTCTGAGCCACCCAGCCACGGCTTGCAACACTCGGTTCAGATCTTCAGGGCTGGAGTCCGACTGGCCGCCCAACATCAGATAGAGCTGGGTGTCATCTGCATATTGATGACACCCAAGCCCATACCTCCGGACAATCTGGGCAAGGGGGCGCATATAGATGTTAAACAGCATCGGGAAGAGCACCACCCCCTGAGGCACACCACATTCAAGTGGGTGTCTTCGGGACTGCTGCTCCCCTAGTGGCACCCTTTGTCCCCGACCCTGGAGAAAAGAGGCAAGCCATTGAAGGGCAAGCCCCTGAACCTCCACGTCAGTGAGGCAGTGGGTCAGCAGCTGGTGGTCAACTGTATCGAACGCGGCCGACAGATCTAACAGCAGTGTCGCCACTTCACCTCCCTAGGTCGTCAGTAAGGGCGACAAGCACTGTCTCCGTCCCATGCCCTGCGCGGAAACCAGACTGGCGAGGATCTAGGATGGAAGCGTCATCCAGGAAGCCCTGTAGCTGTATCGTCACCACCCTCTCGATTAATTTGCCCAAATAGGGCAAGTTGGACACCGGCCAATAGTTGGCCAATTCGGTTGGGTCCAAGGTTGTTTTTTTCAAGAGAGGGCGGACCATCGCTTCCTGGAATTATGTAAGTGGAGTTTGTGTATATGTAAAAGTATGTAGGATGGAACTCTTCTGACACTTGCGTTCCTCTTTTGTACAATCCACAATCTGTGTAGCTTAGTGACACAGCTTCTTGAACTGAGCTGAAACTTTGCTTTGGGAATCTTCAGCCACCTAGACCAACACAGAAACTCTTTTGCAGAATAAAACACATGCTAAAGAATAGAACAATAATATAATCCCCGCAAAAATACTGCAAATCCTTCTATACTCCAAACAAACCTATATCAAGGGGCATAGTGCAGATGAAATATCCTGGCAATCTATTGATTGCTTCTGAGGCTTCCTCAATTTCTCCTCAGAAGTTGGGAGCTCTGGTGCATGTGCAGCTCCATTCAATCCCCACTTTAAAGGGAATACCTTATGCTGGATTCTGGTACTAGGTTTACCCTGTCTAATGGGGAGGAGTCAGGTAACAAACATCAGCAACTACTGATGCTTGTTCTTGTCCCAAGAAAACAGATTGGGATAGCAGCATGGCTCTAACCAGAATTTCCAAGGTCTTGTATGAAGCAGATCCCTGTGTGGTTTGGGTTCATTAGTTCTAGGGAGTGGGGGGGGGGGGGGGGGGGCTTGTAGTAGATATTGTGTTTAGCCTTGCATGTTAAGCCAAAAGGCATCTTCACATTTCTGATCTTGCAAGTTCTACCCTCTGAATGTTGAGATCCTGCCAGGTCAGGCCAGTGGGCCTCTAGGAAGGGCCTTGTTCCTTTTCTGTAGGACATCAAGCATCAGTGTTTCTTGCCAAAGGGCTTGTGTGACGCTTTAGACAAACACAATGAGAATGTGTTTCAATTAAAAAGTCTGTAAACTACTGTGAAGCTGGACAACCTTATTCATACTTGGTAAGCATTTTGGATCACACAGACTTTCTGAAGTTTTGAGGATGTGCTGCTGGGCTGGACTTGCTATTGTGGAAAACGGAGAATTTGCCACTGAGACAAAATTTCTCAAATTTGTTTGAATTTAGCCAAAATATATTTTTAAAAGGAGAATTATTAGACAACCTGACACATATTTCTCTTCAGGAACTATTCCACTGAGCAGATGGCATCCCATATTTCATATTTTACTTAGGCCATTTAACAGAGCAAATTTATTCAGACCTAAATTAAATCCAGGAGTTCTCTTGGCCTATAGGTGCTCAAGTTTTCAATAGAAGGGCTATTTGTCCAGGACAGCAGGCATGATAACCCAAGCTTACTGAGAGTCCATTTGCACACTAAAGACCCTATAAAATCTCTTTAAAACACCCTACAAAGTGGAAAGAAAAGCCCCATTAGATGTAGCCTTTGGATATGTAAGTTTTAATACTTCATTTGGGACTGGCTGATACGCAACAACTGCACTGGTTCCAAAGCAAGTGGGTGAATGTTCCTAAGGGAGAAGGTAGGCCTCTTACTCCAACAAAGGGATAGAATGGGAGCTGTCATTCCCCTCTACTGGATGTGTATTTCTAAAGCTAGACCTCCATGACCCTTTGCTTCATAATGGGAAGAGCAACTGTTTGTTCAGTAGAAGAGAGTCTGGGACTTCCTTTCTCTTCCAATGTGCCTGCCTTGTAGCTGTGAACCAGTGCGTGGAGAAATGCAGGCTGGGGCCATCATCCTGCTGGAAACGACAGTGGGATTTTGAAGAAGCAGGAAAAGAGAGGCTTTGAGCACTTGGCAAGCCTCAGCTATTAATTGCCTTCAGCACCTTTACTGATGAGGCTCTGAGTCCTGAATTGTGATCACAGAAACATCTGGGGGCCACTGAAGAGATCCAGAAGCTGAGCCACAGAGCAGCCATCTCGACCAGTTCTTTCATGACTCATACAATGAAAGAAAGGAAATATATTGGCCCCTTTCAGCTAATGCTGGCTTTCCCCCTGTTATAAGGGAGAGAAGGAAGGCCAGGGAAAGTAAGATAATAGTAGCTGGCTTGGTTCCTGCCATGGAGAATGAAAGCAATCTGGGCATTGTATTGCTCATGTTTTTGAAGAATACTTCTTCGAGGTCTTGAACTTTATGGGAATTAATTTATAGCACAATGTGACCAACAAAGATGAATGTAATTTTTACTCTGCAACTACTATACTATCTATGAAGATTTGCTCTGAGCACAGTCTTCCTAGTCGGAGGATTGTGCATCTGCAGAAACCACAAAATTCTTGCTTCCATCTAGTGACTTGATGGCACTGACTCCACTGTCTGAGAACTAAGGCCCTAAATTGAAGGAACTATTTCCAAAACAGAACAGTAGTACCTGTTTGGTTTTTCCTTTTTTTACATGTTAATCTCCTTAATCCAAGGAGCTACAGACGTAGTCCTCAGGACTAATCTGAAGCAGGTCTACTCAGAAGTAACATGTTATTCAGTTTAACTTCCTTCCAGAAAAGTGTCCTTAGGATCACAGTTTGCCTCTCCTCTGTTTTATCCTCACAACAACCCTAAGAGGTAAGCTAAACAGAGAGGGATTATTGGCCCAAGGTCATACAGCAAGTATCATGGCTGAGCAAAGATTTCAACCTGGGTCTTCCTAGTCCTAGTCTAAAACCCATAGCCCAATGACTTCAATTAGTCATTTATTAGAACTAGGGATGGGTACGAACTGTATTTTTGTGGTTCGGTTCATTTTCACCAGCCATTTAAACCAACTCAGCTGTTTTTCACGAAGGGCAGAAAGGAGGGGATTAAACCCCTTCTTCTCTTTGCAGACTGCCACAAACTGCATCAAAATTGGTGAATGTTTTTGGGTTTTTTTTTCCAGATTGTGAGCATTGCTTCTCAAACAATAAACTGGCCAAAATTCATGGAAAACTAGTTCATCAGCCGGTTTGTGCCCATCCCTAATTAGACATAGTGGGCAGGTTTGGTTCAGTTTCTGGTTATATGATTATAAGATCAGTACTAAAGATGACTAATATGTCATTGAAGGAAAAGGAAGGGATTTCAGAACGTAGAGGTTTGGGTTGGAAGACTGATAGAATTTCTGATAAGATGACAGAAAAAGAGCAGACAAAGTGAGGGGTACCTCTGCTTGGCAGTGTGGCAGAGTTGTTTAGTTCTACCTCTGAGAGAGAATAGAGTGCCTGATCGTTAGGCCTGTCTCTGGTAATGAGCAGACATTGTACCTTTTAGTCTGACTCTTGGGAAAGGGCAGGCTGGGGTGGGTGGAATCTTGTTTGTGTGAGGGGATCCAGCCTAGTGGCTAATCAAAGCCTGTTTGTGTCTGAAATTATTAAAGAAAATTCAGACTACTCTGAAGCCATAACTAACTTAAATTACGTGGGCATTATTAGGTACAAGTGGCCCACAAGAAACTTGTGAAAAGGGCTTCCCAGGAGAAACTTCTCTTCCCCACACTGCTGCTTTCTGTGGCTTACCTGGAGCAGATCCAGGTGAGCTAGTAGACCCCCTACCCTCTATGGCTTGCCTGGAGTAGCTCTGGGCAAGCCAGCAGACTCTTCCCTTCCCCCTCCCCCCATCTGTGGCTTGCCCAGAGCTGCTTTGGACTCTTCCCTTCATCTCACTTCTCTGTGGCTCACTTGGAGCTGCTCCAGACAAGCCAGCAGACTCTCCCCCAGCTTGCCCAGTGCAGCTCCAGGCAGGTGCCACCAGGACTGTTAAAGGTAAGTATGTTGTGTGCACATGTGCAGAGAACACTTTGTTAACCTTCCCCATTTGTGTGTGTGTATCTGTAACTGGAAATCATGGTGACCTCTGGCAACTCCCACTTGGGGCACAGAGAACATTCAGAGAAATGGCTTGATAGCCTGCCTCTGGCCTCCTGGCTCTGGTATTCTCTGGAGGTCTCCCATCCAAATACTTGCCAGGGTCAACCTTGCTTAGCTTCTGAGATCTGACGAGATCAGCCTATCCCCCCATCCCCCCTCATTTTTTGTCAGATTTTTCTGCAAAACTAGGGGGTCCTCCAAGTTTGCTGAAACATCTGTTTAGGGCAAATGTGCCCCCTGTGTGTGCCCGGGGGCACACTTAGAAATTAGATATATTAGGTATTATAAATGTATTTCAGCCATTAAATTGTATTGAGAAGATATTGTGTGGAAAGAGTCATCCTAAAGGGTTTTGTATGTAAGTCTTCAAGAGGGGGATAGGATATAGTGGAATTGTAAAGCCAGCTGGGAGACTGATTTACGTATGTCCATTTCACTAAAGGAATGGGAAAAAGCATTCTATAAGGTATGTAAGGTATCATTAAATACCATCCTGTGTCTTGCTGAAATGATTATGTGTTCAGTTTTCACAGAAAAGCCTTAATGAAATGTTTTGTGGAGACAGGTTTATTTAGAATCATTAAAAGTATCCCACAGGTCTTGATTCACTAAATGAGAATATCCCTTACATGCTACAATCATACAGTGAGAAGATCTTCTATGTGATAAAATCACACAGCAGAATCAATTCACAGAGTAACCCAAATATACACTTGATTTCTTGAACCACCAGTACAGAGTATCATATGTAGTTTTCTTTCTCATAATCAAATCCAGATTTCCAGGCATTGTCATTCTTCAGCTATTGTTGTTTGTATTTTTTCCTGAAAATGAGCAGAGGAAACATGCCTATTAATATACTAAGAATACAGAAGGTATGTCTAGTACAAATGTTAGTTTTATACCTGTTTATCCATCAACATTTCCTCCAACAAAAGCTGGAGATTTTAGTTTCATAAGGGGGCAATCAGTGATTGAACTGCAGTCACACAGTCACGATTCCATATAGTAAGTGGGTGTAAAGAATAACTTCCCAGCGATTTCAACAATTTGATCCAGGCCGGTCCTGGAAATGGGAAGTGCTGAGAAAATGGACTAATCCTAACATAAGATAACCTTAAAGTAATTACCTTTTTTCAAAAATATCTATTATCAAAATTCACACGCCCTCTTCTTTTTTGACGTGCAAGCCTGGGAAGGAAAAAAAAGAGATTAGTTACACACTCAACCTCTGGTTATTATATACAAGAGAAATTGACAAAGGAGTTGTGGCACCAGCTTCCAGCTCTGGTTTGTGAGATCAAGGACTTGGGTGTTTTTCAAGCTGTCTCCTGTTGATCCTTCTTCAACCTTAAGTGGCCCTTCAGCCAAAGAGAGTGCCCCTTAAATTGAAGGAGAACTCCAAACTTTACTGACTGGAGTGGTAGGATACTATGAACGTTTTAGTGCAGTTGAATGTGTTCATCTGTCCATATAGTTAGAGTATCAGCTCTGACTGACAACATGTTTCCATAGCCTTAATCAGAGAAGGAGCTTTCCTGACCTTTGCAGCCTGAAAGTGTTTCACTGACATGAGGACTGTACCTACAAAATTCTAAGGTCTGTGCATGCAAGGAGGGGATTGTGTATTTACCCATTTCCCTTCTCCCATTACAGGCTTCCATGTCCTCCTTATGCTGTTCCTGGGGGGGGGGGCATCCTCACGGAGCAGCATGAGGGGGACGTTTTAGGTTGCAGCAGGAGGGAGGAAGCAGGGAATCTGCACTTCTATGGACATAAATCCTTCTTCGTGTTGAAGGTGTAGAGGGGATTCAATTATATGTTGCTGTCACGCCTGGGGGTGTCCCCTAGCTTTGGAGGGGCGTGTGCCATGGTTGCCGACGGTCGTGGAGAGAAGCAAGAACCTCAGATATGGAGGGGTGGGGGAGTTACATCACTCTCTGCCATCCGCTCCTCGGGGTCGACAGCATATCTGGTTCTCTCTCACCGACAGAGCCGGTCGCCTCTGAAATCCTCCCTGGTTCTCTTGGCTTCTCTCCTTTTATCCCCCTCTAGCCTTGAGGTAATCCCTCCCCTTTCCTTTCCCAGTCCCTGATTGGGCTCTTCCCCTGTCCTTCACCTGTCCTATCGACCCTATTACACGTCCTGCATGATCTCGCCCTGAGTTGGCAAGCCCAGGGGAGTGGCCGTTTCCGGGAAGCCCGGGGAACCTGTCGCCGCCGTCGGCAGCGTCTCTGCACCTTCTCCTCCTGGTAAGCCCCGTCTCCTCTCACACGGGACCATCCCCGTCCTCCTGGCCCGGTCTCTGAGAAGGGAGGGGGGAGATCCCTCCAATGACTCCTGTCTGCCTGCCTACTCCCTGGTCCAGCCGCCAATTGCCACACCCCTCCGTGTTCACGGAACCTCTCCCCCAGGGAGCCTTGCCTTCTGGGACGCGTCGAGGGTCCGGCAGCTGGATGTATTTAGCATGGTATGATGAAGAATGATATTTTGTTCTGAGATAAAAGGGAAAGGTACATGAAGATTGTTGGGACTATGGTAGGACTAGTCCCAGAAGTATGGAAAAAAGGGAAAGAATGAGGGCACTTCTGGAACACTATCTAATCAGTGTATTGTTTGTAGTGTCCTCAAAGATTGGGTTAGAGCTGGGATAGGTCTCATATGACACTTCTATGAAATGCAGCCGTACTTTGCTTGTTCAAGCTTCCCTTGTGCCTTTGCCTCTGAAAGGCAAAGACAGGGAAGGAGGAGCCACTGATTAGCTTTTTCCGCTTACGTTCCTGATCTCCAGTTATAGCCACTTTTCTTGGCTAATTTTATCTCACTTACCTTTCCCAACAGATAGGGAAGATTAGCTTCCTAACAATGAAACCATTATTAAATTGAAATGAATGCATTCCCCAATTCTGTGTTTCTTGCTCCACAGTTTGTCTTTGCTGTCTGTTGTCCACATTCATCCCAGTTTAACTGGAAGAATTTCTAAAATTAATTCGGGAATTGAAGCATGCAGTTTGCTGCAATTTTCAGTTTTCCTTCATTTCTCCCTTTATGTTACTGGTGTTCATATGCCCAGTGCTTAAGCCTCCCAGCAAAAAAAAAGCTATCTTAATATAATTGTACACTGCATAAAAATAATCATATGCCTCCCTTTACTATGTATGGGTGTGAAAGTTGGACAGTGAAGAAAGCTGACAGGAAGAACATTGATTCATTTAAAATGTGGTGTTGGAGGAGAGTTTTAGGAATACTGTAGACTACCAAAAAGACAAATAAGTGGGTTCCAGATCAAATTAAGCCTGAACCTAGAAACTAAAATGACTAAACTAATGCGATCATACTTTGGTCACATTATGAGAAGACAAGAATCACTTGAAAAAGGCAGCAGGAAAAGAGGAAGACCCAACATGAGGTGGATTGCCTCAGTCAAGGAAGACATGGCCATCAGTTTGCAAGACCTGGGCAAGGCTCTGTACTGATGCAAGAAAACAACATCTAAGCAATTTTTTTCAGTGCTGAACTTTTTGTAAGGACTGAAACTCACTCAGATTTTACTTTAACACGTAGTTTTATCCCGGCTCCCCTGCAGAGGACAAAAGAGGGTTACGTCAAATTTTTATTCATTTCAGTCAGAAACTGAGAGAAGCTGAAGGCAGTAGAACCAGTGCATACCTTTGTGATATATATGCAGACTCTCATATCTAGCTTCATAGTGTTGAAATCTAAACTATTTTGTATGCCTTGTAGGTTTATCAAATCCCCAGATTTACCTGTTGCTGTTCTTTACTGGCTTCACTTCCTGGAAAGCAAAAAGAACAAGTTACTTCAAAACTCCCCCATTTTAAAGAGGAACATAAGGCAGCAGACAAATGCCTACTTTATTGGGAAAATAATTGCTCAGTCTCTTATGTTCTTATTTGACTTGATAATCTCATACTCTGAACCATTTTCTCAGATTTTAACATCTTCACAGTGATGAAAACTTGGACTCTTCACTTCTTTACAGAAAGAACAAAGAGAACAGTTTCTAAACCTCTTTTCAAAGAGACTGGGGTTTGATGCACAATGTGCAGAGAGACTAGGATTTTCCCACCAATTTAGGATTCAGTCCCCCATACTTTATAGATCTTCATTAAATGTTTGTGAATTTTAAGGAGCAGAACCACAGATTGCAGCCAACTTTATCTGTGGTCATTTTGCTCCTAGTATTTACAGAGATCATAGCCACTGTGGATTTGCATGTGTGTGTGTGCATGAGCCATTGTTGTGCATTCCCATAATCCCATGGTATAAGGATCCACACAAAAATGTCTGTGGGTCTCCAAGGTCTTCCAGGGATATTTGCTAGAGCAGGGGTGCTGGATCAGGCCCCTAGAGGGCTTCTATCAGGCCCGCAGTGGAACTGGCTGTCTTCTGCTGCTTCTTCCAGTTCTGCTGCTGCTGCATCATTGTAGGTTTGCAGTTTACTGATACACACCTGAACTGCATACTCAAGATTACAACAGCACAGACATTTTGATGCAGTAATTCAGAGCAAGAGATGTCAGTTACCAGACACTGTTAAATAAACAAAATATTGCAAGAGCGCTAATGTTTTAAGCATGTTTTATATTAAGTAAAAAAACACCCTTTGTGTTTGTATCCTTTATAAAGTTTATACCTTTGCTACCTGGCATTACATTCTATGACACACATGGCCCAGCCCAACAAGGTCTCATTTATGTCAAATCCGGCCCTCATAACAATTGAGTTCAACACCCCTGCACTAGGGAGTTTTTCTCTCTTAGATCCCTGGGTACATATGCTGGCAATTAAGCCATCTCTGGACAAGCATACCCAGGGACTCACTGAGATTCTCCAACACACACTGAACTCCTAGAGACCAGACCCTGCTCACTTATCTTGCCTACTACATAGCTCACTTAGCTTGCAATATTATTTTAAAGGAGCTCCCCTCCCCGTACTCTGTTTTTTCCCTTTAATGAGAAGTATCTTCAACACATTGTGTTCAAAGAAACCAATATCAGAATGTAAACACATACAATTGAGGCATTAACAAGTTTTTATTAAGAAACCAGCAAGGTGTACCTGCATACTTTCCCTTAAAAAGTATTTTTGGACACTACCCCAAATGCATGATGTTTCGATACAGTGTAGGTCTGAGAAGTTAAGTAGACTGCCTTTGTTTTGTAAGGGGTCGGATATTCTCCACCCTCCTGGTTTGTGCTGCTTCCTTCTTCTGGGCTTCTAATGAGTCAATTGTTCCATGGGATGTTCTGAAGGTAACCTGGGCAAAGATGTTTGGGTTCCCTTCACCTTTGGCATTGAAGCATCTAGGATCATCCCGATGCTGGTGACTAATTTTGAAACTCCTAGCACTATTTTCTGATGGGTTATCCCTGCCACAAACAGACAGTCATCCTTTCCGTTGCAAATTGGGGGGAGGGGGATATTTAGACCAGGACATTTTGATTCCCTGAAATGTTGGCATTACTTCTTTCATGTTCAACCTGAAGTTGGTGGCCAACTTTTAAATGCCTAACCTTATTTTCTGATCAGTTATGCCTGCTACAGGCAGACAGATGTTCCTTTGATAATTTATTACAGAGAGCACAGGGATGATCTGAGCGGGGACACTCCCCATACCCTTTCTTTTTGGCACTGCAAATCCCATGATCATTCTGAAGCTGGTGGCCAGTTTTGAGATACCTATATTTATTTTCTTATGTCACTTCAGAGAGCTGATCCTCAAAACAGTTGAAGATCCCGCCCCCAATATTGATATGAAAAAATAGCTAAAGGAAGTGAATGCCAAAGATACACGGATGTTCTGTTTGAAATTTAATTTCCTACAAGATTTCCAAATGTTATAATTTTGTTGCAATGTTACTGCCAAAACAATGGGGCATGATACAGTAGCTGAAACGAAAACTAAACCACAGATACTTACCCTTTCATCATTTTTACAATACAATTGCTAGAACGAGAGAGAAAGAAAAGAAAGATTTACAAGAGCCATCATTTCCATGCAAAGACCATCTCCACACTGAACACAGTCATTTTTAACCTACTAGGGAGTTTACAGAGTTCTTTCAATTACTGAGGTTTCTCTTTCTGACAGCTTTTGTTTTACAACAAACTTAACATGTGTTACTTGTAGCAGGAATAGCATCTGACTCTTTCTTTGTTCTGTTTTCTTTCTTGAGAAGAGGAGAGACTCATGTTTATTTCTGTCAAACTTTTGATCCTTGTAACCAGTGAAAATCCAATACAGCACTATAAAGGTGAAGACAGTATATAAAGAAGAATCCAATTCCTATTTTTCTGCAGATATCCAAACATCCTTTATAAATACACTACATATTTACACTATTGGTTCCAGAGAGAAGGCTGGGTGGTGGAGTGGATTGAAAAGACTGTTATCAGCTGAGAGTCAAGTTCACCATGAAATTCACAGCATAAATATGGAAGAGTAGACTATTAACCATTTTCTCTTCATTCCACCATGGAGAGAAAGAAGTTCCACACATGTTATCTAAGGACCTTCTTATACCATTCATGGCTCTTATAACGGAACACAGTTAAGAACCAAAGGAAGAAAATAGTGGATAATTTACCTTCTTCCCAAGCACTCCAGAAGAAGAGAAAGGTAGAAGGAGCAAGGGGTAAACAAGCACAGCTACAAACTATGTTTGTGGTAGTATAATTCTTGTTGCGATGACCGAATGCAGCCTAGGGGTATGTGATCTATTTTCTTTCTCCTTTTTATGAAACACTTTCCTTGTGGATAAGTCAAGTAAAGATTGGATTGAAAAACTCACTGGTTCTTTTGGCTTTGATTTTCCATGCAAGTAGAAAGACAGAAATATACTCATAAGAAAACTCCTTTATTATGAGTGTTTTAGACCTGTGCACAGTATCCTCATGGACCAGACTCAAAGGGTTGCCGCTGGAGATCAGTTATCATCAGTGTGGGTCTTATCCAAAGGACACAATCCTATCTCTCATTTTCAGTCTCTATGTAAAACCCTTGGGACAAATCACTCTTGGGACTGGCTGTCATCAATATGACAATGATACACAGCTGTATCCTTATCAGAATCTCCCAGTGATGTAGTAGAGGTCCTGAGTCACTGCCGGGCTGTTGTGGTTAAGTGGCTAAGAGTTAAACCCTGGAAATACAGAAGTAATGCTGGTTGGGAAGGTGGAGATCTTAAAGGACATTGTGCCCCCACTTTCAATGGAGTTCAGATGACCCTTGCCTAGGGATTATCCTAAATCTAACATTACTGCTAGAAAAGCAAGTTAACACAGCTGCAAAACATGCTTTCTAACAACTTAGTTTGGCTCGGAAGATGGCCACTACCTTGATACAGTCACCAGGCCACCTGGATCCATGCCACAGTAACATCAAGACTACACTACAGTAATGCACTTTACTTTGGTCTCCCCTCAAAACAAACTTGGAGACTCCAGTCATGTAGAATGCTGATGCTTGGATAGTCTTGTGAGCTAGGTGAAGGTTCCCATGGCTATTACCCATTTAACAGCCTATCTTCCATCAAACTGTCTATCGTCCTTCTGTTAACATCCTTGGCCATCCACTTGACTCCTACTAGAATAGCAAAATGCTTCCCTAGATCTTCCAATATTTGTTGGAGATGTAAAAGAAATGTAGGATCTTATCTTCACATATGGTGGAAATGTGATAAAATTCAATTTTTTTGGGAAAATCATAAGATTTTTCAAGATATTTTAAAAATCAATGTTCCATTAACACCTGAAGCTTTTTTACTTAACATATTACCAGACAATATAAAGGATCTCACTTATATAAGTGTATACATATTAACAGCGGTTAGAATATTTATTGCGAAACGACGGAAATCCAAGGTCATCCCTACAATAAAGGAACTTAAATATAAGATACTGGAAGTTGCAGAAATGGATAAGTTAATATATCGCTACAAAACAAACCAGAGGAGATATTTTGGAAGAGATGGAAAACAATATATGATTGGCTGAAGATAAAGAAGATGGATTAGACTCGAAAATATAATATGGAAAGTTATACTATATTATATTATGTATAAGAAGGAGAAATGAATTCTGCATAAAATAATGTATACCAATGTTGGCAAATATATTCATTCAATTAAAAATCTAGTAGCAGTGAATTCCAAGATTTAAAAAACTCATTGAGGAAAGATCAAATTCCTTTATAACTGAACAGACATCCACCTCACTTTCTGGCATTATGAGATTTCTAACACTACACATGTCTCCCTTCTGTGAAACTCAGAGCCATTTTCGTACACCATATCACTTCCCTAATAATGGAAACTAACCTCTGGCTGTTCTGGTAGAAGAAACACAATGAGTTTACTTCACCATTCCAAATTGCCAGTCTACAGAAGAAATTTTACCAAATCCTTGATTTCATATTCTGCATATTCATATTATTATTTCTACTGAAAAACCAAAATCAGATATAGGAACCTAAGAACACCATAAGAATCCTGCTGAGTCAGGTCTCTGGTTATTTAGTTGAGCAACATTTTTCACACAGCAGGCAACAAGTTACCCTGTTGGGCCACCACACAGGGAAAGAAGACAAAACTTCCCTATGCTGTTGTATCCTAGGATTGCTGTTCAGAGGTTTCCTGCTACTGAAATGAAGGTTCCCATGGCTATCACTCATTGATGGGCCTATCTTCAATTAAACCTGTTTAGCTTCCTTTTAATGCCATCCTTGGCCATCACTAAATCTGGTTGAAGAGAATTCCAGGATTTAATTACTCAGTGAGTAAAGATCAATTTCCTTTATGATTCAGACATCCACCTCACTTTCTGGCATTATTAGATTTCTACCAATATAGATATGTCCATACTATACAACACAGAGCCATTTACTTACACTGTATCCCTTTCGAAATGATAGACACTAACCTCTGGCTGTTGCTGTCCTGGTTCCTGTACAAAAAGCACAATGAGTTAGTCCTTCTCCATTCCAATCTGACAGTCTATGGAAGTACTTTTACCAAATGCTTGACTTCATGTTCTGGATATTCATATTTTTATTTCTACTGGAATAACAAATGTGATTTTTGAAACAAAGAACACCAGAAGAATCCTGCTAAGTCATGTCTCTGACTACCTAGTTGAGCAATGTTTGTCGCAGAGCAAGCAAACAATTACCCTGTTCGGCTACCATACCGGCATAGAGGAGACAATTTCTCTATGATGTTGTAACCCAGGATTCCTGTTCAGAGATTTGGTGCTACTGAAAGGAAGGTTCCCATGGCCAGTTCTGGTCACCACACATCAAAAAGGATATTCTAGCATTGGAAAAAGTGCAGAAAAGGGCAACTAGAATGATAAAAGGGTTGGAATACTTTCCCAAAGAAGAAAGGTTAAAACGCTTGGGGCTCTTTAGCTTGGAGAAATGACGACTAAGAGGTTTATAAGATTATGCATGGGATAGAGCAGGTCGAGAGAGAAGTACCTTTCTCCCTTTCTCACAATACAAGAACTCGTGGGCACTCAATGAAATTGCTGAGCAGTTGGGTTACAACGAATAAAAGGAAGTAGTTCTTCACCCAAAGAGTGATTAACGTATGGAATTCACTGCCACAGGAGGTGGTGGCAGCGACAAGCATGGACGGCTTCAAGAGCGAATTAGATAAACATATGGAGCAGAGTTCCATCAGTGGCAATTAGCCACAAGGTGTAGATGGAACCTCTGAGTCTGGGGAAAGTGATGCACTCTATTCTTGCTACATGGTGGGGCAACAGAGGGAGGGCTTCTATTGTCCTGGCCCCACTGCTGGACCTCCTGATGGCACCTGGTATTTTTGGCCATTATTTGATAGAGCATTTGTCTGATCCAACATTGGGTTTTCTTATATTCTTATGTTCTTATTAGCCATTGATGGTCCTATACTGTATCAAACTGTCTAGCTTCCTCTTAATGCCATCCTCCACCATCACTAAATC